>NC_133361.1:105021172-105104264 GCF_049309525.1 Garra rufa
AGACCTTTGTGCACCTTGATACGTCTGAGAAAATCAAAATAAGCACCTCAGCTCTCAGACGACATGGAGTAAACAAAAACAAAGAAAGTATATTTATGTATTTGTTTACCATATAGTTCTGAGAGGCTGAGGTGCTTATTTTGATTTTCTCAGATGTATCAAGGTGCACAGAGGTCTCTCTCACACTCACACACACTCTCACACACTCAGACACACATACACACACACACACACACACACACACACACACACACAAGCACACTATAATATGCCGTTAAACTCCATAGAACTCTATGTAAAACTAAGCTTTTTTTTTGCAAAGGCCTATCTAAAGGGTTAATGGGGCCAACTGATAATCAACTGTAAAATTGACTAATTTGACCCCTTCCCAACAGGGAAAACCACAAACAATCAAGAATTCAGCATTATATGGTGTCATGGCTTTGCAATCAAAAAATGTGGTTATAATGGAAGTCAATGGGGCAAAAACAGCCACAAACAACAAATGAGGGAGAAAAAATGAAAATCTGATGCTGCGCCAAAACTAACAATGCATGAAAGCCAATCTTCTTACTAATCTTTCACATGTCCAAGACTGTTAAAAAGGTAAAAAAAATCCAGGCCACAATTACCTTTTATATCAAAAATAAGTCATTTTGTGTGTCCCCCCCCCCAAAATCAGTGACATCATTTATGAACTTGGCAATTAAATAGTCAAAATCCTGAATTTTTTCAAAAGATTTGGTAGTTTTGATCAGGACTGAGGTTGATTAACAGATTTATGCTAAAAAAAAATATTTATCTGATACATTTTTACAGCAGTTTAATTTAGTGGATGTTTTCATCCACGAACATAACGAGAGGGTAGTGATTGTGAACAATGCACAAGGGTTAAGGAAAATTTTTGTGGATTTTCTCAACCTTATGTATCTTTCCTCCTCAGGGCCTGTTCACAACGAAATCGCGTTTCAGCCACCGATCTCCAACCACCCTGGTAAGAGTCTCATTCTCTTCTGATCTGATTTCGCTCATGCTCCGGGTGTCTTATGGTGTCCTGATTTCGGGCAGCTCCAGAGTACTGGTGCTCCATCGCTTATTTCGAGATGGACGTCCAAGTGGGCGAGACCTTTAAAGTTCCCTCCTCCTGTCCCATCGTGACCGTGGACGGCTATGTGGACCCGTCCGGAGGAGACCGCTTCTGCCTCGGCCAGCTCAGCAACGTCCACAGAACGGAGGCCATCGAGAGGGCGAGGTACAGCCGTCACAGTAATCCTGATTGAACTGCTGATTATTGGGCTTGATCTGATTTGTTGCGTGCCTGTTTCCAGACTGCACATCGGGAAGGGCGTCCAGCTGGAATGTAAAGGAGAAGGGGACGTCTGGGTTCGCTGTCTGAGCGATCACGCCGTCTTCGTTCAGAGCTACTACTTAGACCGAGAGGCCGGCCGCGCTCCTGGAGACGCTGTGCACAAGATTTACCCCAGCGCTTACATCAAGGTTAGACATAGAGTCACTTCGGATTTCAACAGATTTGGGATTTTGGGAAGTGAAAAAATGACACAGAAATATGTGAGGTAAATAGAAGGGTCAAAGATGTTAAGACGTCCATATTAAAAGTGATTTTGTGTCCAGAGAAAGCACATTAAATGTAAGTAAAGTGTCTTCTTTTAAGGTTTCAAAAGTTTTTGGAGTGCAGAAAAATTTAAATAGAACATTTTTTGTTAAACCGTTAAAATGGAATCCTGAAAAACTACAATGGAGAAAATAGAATTTGAGAAAAAAGATTTGTAAATAAATATTTATATAATAATATTTAATAAATATTCAGATATGTAATTTTTTCCCCATGATTTCTATTAATTACACATGCTTTTTGATTAGTAAAATTGAATTGAGTCCAAAAATTGAATTACATCATTAAAATGGAATCTAGAAAGATTACAATGGAGAAAATAGAATTTGAGAAAAAAGATTAAATAAATATTTCTAGGATTTTGACAAGTGCAAAAATGACACAGAAATATGTGAGGTAAATAGAAGGGTCAAAGATGTTAAGATGTCTATATTAAAAGAAATTTGCAAAAGTGATTTTATGTCCAGAGAAAGCACATTAAATGTAAGTAAAGTGTCTACTTTTAAGGTTTCAAAAGTTTTTGGAGAATAAAATGCCAATTTTGTTAAAATAGTGTTACATTGTCATTCAGTGTAACTCAATATTTATGTAACAATTCAAACAACATGATTATTCTGACTTGCACATATTAAAATATATAGAAATTATTCATACCCCTTAATTTTTTCCACATTTTATGTTGCTGCTAATGTTAAACTAGTTTAAATTACTTTTTTTCCCCACATCAATCTACACTCCCTACTCAATGGCAAATCAAAAAATAGGTTTTTAACATTCATGCAAATTTATTAAAAATAAAACTGAAAACATCCCGTTGCATAAGTATTCATACCCTTTTCTGGGACACTGGAAATGTATCTCAGGAGCATTCATATTGCTTCTAGATGTTACTGCACTTGGAGTGGAGTTAAACTGTGGCAAATTCATTTGAATGAGTCTGATTTAGAAAAGGTCTAACAGCTGAAAATGCAGATCAGAGCAAAAACCAAGATAACTGCCTGTAGAGCTCAGTGACAGACTTGCGTTAAGGCGATGATCTAGAGAAGAGTTCAGAAACAAATCTGCTGCATTGAAGGTTGACAGAAGCATTCTCCATAATGGAAGACGATTGGAACAACTAGGACTCTAGAAAATGTCCAAGCTGACAGAGATGGAGAGGTGAAAAGGTGAGGCAAAGAATGGCAGATAATTGCCAAATGCAGATGTGCAAAGATGCTCACATCAGACCCAAAAACACTTGAGGCTGTAAAGCTGCTTCAACTATGGACTGAGATAAGGGGATGAATACTTATGCAATCTACTTACTTCAGTGTTTTATTTGTAATCAATTTTCAAATCTGTTTTTTGCTTTGTCATTATTATGGTGTATGGAGTGTAAATTTATTGTTGGGAAAAACTAATTTAAAGCAGTTTAACATAATGCTGCAACAAAACAAAATGTGACAAAAATGAAGGGGTATGAATACTTTTGCAAGGCACTGTATAAAAATTAAGGGGGCATATTACATTTTATTGTTTTAAATTAGTAAAAAATTCTTAGCAAATAGGCAAAACCTAGGATAATCGCAATTTTATTTATTTTTTTTAAATGTAGAATTACAACTAATTGGTGTTTGGAGTGAAAGTAATTTGTCTTTTAATGTCATAAATACAAAAAAAATTGTAAATATGCCTGACAAGATTGTTATACTGAATGTAAATTAGGGGAAAATGTGTTGTTTATTTTTTGCTCAGAAAAACAAAATGCAATTAAATATAAACTTTTTCAAACATTTTTTTGGGAAAAACAACAATTTTAAGCAGTATTGCACCTATTGTTGTAATGATTAAACACTTTTTCGTCTTTGACCCAGAAGCATTTTTACTACTATATAAAAAAATCAGAAGCTGAGAAAACGGCAACCAGCTTCAGGACTTTAGCTTTGATTATGCTTAATTTATGGAAAGAAATTTAGAGTAATTGAGATTACAATTATAGTTTCTATTCATATTTTAAAATAGTTTTTAGATTTTCTTTTTTTATTTTAATTTTAGAGTTTAAGTAATTTATGTATTTGTCATTTCTATTATTTTAGTTTTTTATTACTTCTTTATATTTGTAAACGTGTCTATAGTTTTTCAAAATTTTGATATTTTTATTTTATTGTTATTATAATAATATTATTATATTATATTATTATAATATTAATTAATAATTTATTTATTTATATTTAAATTTCTTTGCGCATGAAGTTGAATGAAATAAAATTGAGAAATGCCCAGCTGAAATAAAATAAGTTCAATTTAAAATTTATTTTATTTCAATTAATACTTTTTTTTTTTTTTAGATTTAGTTAACAATACTAACCCTGGTATCCAAAAACGCCTATTTCGGGGTCAAATCATTTGATTCAGATGTGAAAGGGTTTGTGAATCATTTTGTGAATTGAGTGATTCTAATTGAATGATTCGTGATCTGTGCTCAGAGTCATGATTTGAAATAATAGTTTGCGAATTGTTATTCAGATTGGGAGAGTGTATCGCGAATCATTTGATTTGAATCATTCTATTAGCAAAATTATTTACGAATCATTTGTTTCAGATGAGGATTTTGGAGCGCTTTCCCAAATCATTTGACTTATTTCAAACTTCAAATTGCATGCCGCGAAATCATTTTATTCAGATTGGAACTTTGCATGTCACGAATCATTTGATTCTGCAAATTGAACAATTAAATTCAAATGATTTTTGAAATTTCAAGCATGCGAATCATTTGATTTGACTCGATCAGTTCTCTGAATCAAATGATTCACAATGTATGCAAAGTTCCAATCTAAGTAAAATAATTTGTGATACGCAGTATGAAGTTCAATCTAAGCCAAATGATTTGTGAAACCTCTCCAAAATCCTGATCTCAAACTAATCATTTTGCGAATTGAATGATTCAAATTGAACGATTTACCCTCTGGGCCTCTTCGGTCATTTTTGACCAAAAATTTTTATGTTTTGAATTTTTAAAAATCGTAGCTTCATCAGAATGAGATGACACTTGGTGACTTTTGTTGCATTAGCTATGCGAGTACAAAAAAAAATCAGTGACATGATTCGGATATGTTAAAGGGTCAAAAAAAAAAAAAAGTCACACTTGGCTCCTTCGCGGTCAAAAATGACCGACATAGGAAATGAATGGGAAATACGAAAAAATGTGATAATTCAGATAATCTTTTGGTAGTACAAGCTACAAATCAGCCACTGTGCTGAAAAGCAGTGTTCGGCAATCAAGGAGTGACACTCTAAAATATCAAAAGTACAGAACTGACACACACACACACACACACACACACACAGAAATAAGCAGAAAAATGCAAAACCTGAAATTGATCCAATCAAAAAATATCTCAACCTTGCCAAAAGTTATCTTTTAGAATGTCTGAATATATTTCTAAATGCAAAGCCTATTAAAATGAAGAAACAATAATAAAAAAAAACAATAGGAATCCCAAAGCCCCTGTATGTATATAGGGAGATACAGGAGGTTACATGACATTACACAAGTTTTTATTTTTTTATGCCACTAGATGGTGCAATTTTCACTTAAAAAAATTGATTTTAAATGCTTTTACTCTATATTAATGTGAAATGTTGTATTTATTGAAAAATAATAAATACATAATTAAATTAAAAAAATATAATAATAAATTTAGTGGGAAAAAATTGCTCATTAAAACTGTATAAATATTGCATAGATTCATAAAAAATGCTCAAAATTCTAAATAATAATCCCAAAATATTATTGAACAAAAATGTATTTAATTGATTTTCCTGAAGAAAAAAAAAAGTTACTTTTTAAGGCTTTGGTCACTTTTGACCGCGAGGGAGCCAAGTGTGACCCCTAAATGAGGAGGCCCAGAGGGTTAAATCGTATGATTCGCGATACACTCTCCCCATCTGAATAACAATCGCAAATTGATTCACAAATCATTTGTTTCAGATCAGGATTTCAGAGCAGTTTCACAAATCTTTTATTTTACAGTATCTGCTATAAGTCTGAAAAATAAATATGCAGCCTGTTTGTTAAACCATCGCAATATTTAAAGTTGAAACTGCATTGGCTGCAGGTGTTTGATCTGCGTCAGTGCCACAGACAGATGCAGCAGCAGGCGGCGACGGCTCAGGCAGCGGCGGCCGCTCAGGCAGCAGCGGTGGCGGGAAACATCCCTGGCCCCGGATCCGTGGGAGGAATCGCACCTGCTATCAGTAAGTTTTCCTACCATTTACACTCCAGAACCACACTTTTAGTTGGCCATACTTGAAAATTCAATCATATAGTTTCATATCTTCAAACTTGTTGTCTTGTTGCGTTTCCATTTTGCATTTTCATTCAGCCAGTCCTCTTTTTTTTTTGCTCAGAACAATGATGTATAACAAACATACTCATTTCAGAACTATGGAAGCTTCTTTTCTCAAAATTGCATGCTTTAAAGGTTTAAACCTTGCATTCATCTTTTTACTTTTTTTTTTTTTTTTTTTTTTTTTTACCTTGAAATTCTGATTGTCTTTTTTTTATTATTCATTTATTTTCAGAATTCTGTGTTTATCCTGCAATTGTAACTTTTCTCTTGGAATTTAGTTTACATCTTGCAATTTTTACTTTTTTGTTCTCAGAATTATGAGTTTATGTCTTCCAGTTGTTGTTTCGCTTCTGACAAAATTATAAAAAAAGTAATTGCGACTTTTTATCTTACAAGTTCTCAAGTTTTTTTTGTTAATTGTAAATATCTAGATTCTGACTTTTTTTCTCAAAATTGCATGTTATAATAGTTCACATCTTGCATTTTTTTCCCCTCAGAATTCTGAGTTCTGAATTCTTTTCAGACTTTTTTTTCCATGGAATTCTAATTTTGTCATTTTTGTATTTTATTTTATTTTGAGCACACACCCGGAGCAGTGGGCAGCCATTGCTGCGGCGTATATACATAATAAACTATATGTACATATATAAATATATACTGTATATATATTTTTTAGAATTCCTGCAATTTTTACTTTTTTCTTGGAATCTCTTAGCTTATATCTTTTGGGGGTTTTTTTCTCAGAAATTAGTTCTTGCAGTTGTTGTTTTTTTTCTTTCTGACAGAATTATACAAAAGTAATTTCAGCTTTTTGTCTCAAAAGTCAATTTTTTTTATATAAATTGTGAAATTGATCTCTCTTAATTTAATTTTTTCTCAATTTTTTTTTTTTTTTTTTTACCTTTTTCTTAGAACTCTGAGTACATGTCTTTTAATTAAATTTTTTTTTTTACTTTCTTTCCTTCAAATTCTGATTTTGTCTTTTTTTCAGAATTCTCTTTATCCTGCAATTGTAACTATTTTTCCCCTTGGAATATAGTTTACAACTTACTTTTTCCCCCCTTCAGAATTAGGAGTTTACATCTTCCAGTTGTTGTTTTTTTTTATCTCTCTCATTTTGCACTTTTTTTTGACAATTTTGACATCTTCCAACTGTTGTTTTTTTTCTTCTGACAAAATGATAAAAAAAGTAATTGCAACTTTTTTGCAACAAAGTTATCATTTTTTGTTAAATTGAAACAAATCTCTCTCAATTCTGACATTTTTCTCAAAATTGCATGTTATAAGTTTACATCTTGCATTTTTTCATTTACTTTTTTTTTAGAATTCTGAGTTAATGTGTCTGATAGAATTACTACTTTTTAGCTCACAAGTTCTCTTTTTTTATTGTGAATTTATCTCTCTCATTTTGCACTTTTTTGACAATTTTGACATCTTCCAACTGTTGTTTTTTTTTCTTCTGACAAAAATGATAAAAAAAGTAATTGCAACTTTTTTGCAACAAAGTTATCATTTTTTTGTTAAATTGAAACAAATCTCTCTCAATTCTGACATTTTTCTCAAAATTGCATGTTATAAAAGTTTACATCTTGCATTTTTTCATTTACTCTTTTTTAGAATTCTGAGTTAATTTGTCTGATAGAATTACTACTTTTTAGCTCACAAGTTCTCTTTTTTTATTGTGAATTTATCTCTCTCATTTTGCACTTTTTTGACAATTTTGACATCTTCCAACTGTTGTTTTTTTTCTTCCGACAAAATGATAAAAAAAAAGTAATTGCAACTTTTTATCTTACAAGTCGTCATTTTTTGGTAAGTCAATTCTAAAGTTTTTCTCAAAATTGTTACAAAAGTTTAGTATTCTATTTATCCTACAATTTTCACTTTTTTCTTGCAATTTCTCAGTTTATATCTTGCGTGTTTTTTTAAAACTTTTTTTAAACTTTTTTTCCCCTCAGAAATTAGTTTACATCTTGCAGTTGTTGTTTTTTTTGTTTCTGACGCAGAATTATACAAAATGTTATTTCAGAATTTTGTCTCACAAGTCAAATTTCTCGTTAAATTGTGAAATTGATCTCTCTCAATTGTCCCCCCCCCCTCAAAATAGTTATAAATTTTACATCTTGCATTTTTTCTTAGAATTTTGTTTACATTTTACAATTCTGACTCTAAGGATTAGAGAGAAAAAGAGGCAGAATTGTAAGATATTGTAAAGAAAAAGCAAGGAATAACCTCTTCATTTTTTTTTACTGCATGGCAGAAACAAGCTTCCCTAGTTCTGAATCTTGGTGTAAAGTGCATCATGTGATCATTATTATGGGTTCACTCAATATGGATCTGTCACATAGGTTTGTCTGCGGCCGCTGGTATCGGTGTGGACGACCTCCGCCGCCTCTGCATCCTGCGCATGAGTTTCGTGAAGGGCTGGGGTCCCGATTACCCGCGGCAGAGCATCAAAGAGACGCCCTGCTGGATCGAGATCCACCTTCACCGCGCGCTGCAGCTGCTGGACGAGGTTCTGCACACCATGCCCATCGCCGACCCCACGCCGCTGGACTGAGATCACCCGCATCCACACCGGACCGACCGACCCTTCTCACGCCACCCAGACTAACCCAGTACCGCCGAACTGTGCGAATGATGCAGAGAGACCCACGGGGTTCAGAGGTCAACCGGATACATACGGCTGCATTTAATTCATTCGCGTCTTTTGTTTTTGCCTGTGTTGCTTTTGTTCAGATTACATTCAGACCGGCACAGGATCCAGTGTTATATGATCATCTAAAGCTTCAGAAGTGTTTTGCATGAAGATGCGGTTGCCAGCTCTGCAGAGGTGCATGCTGGGATTCGGTTGAGTCTTCGAGAGCTGTTTAAATGAATTTGTTCCCAGACGTTTGCTTCATGCTGTTCATGCAGTAGAGTCTCCATCATGTCTAAACAATGTCATTTTCAATCTTTTTTTTTTTTTTTTTACTTTTTGCTCATCTCTTAATACAAACCAGAGTCTCTCAGGCTGAACGTTTCAAAGCCGACGTGAACCTAAAAATCATGTAGCATTTCCTTTTTTTTTGAGTTGCAGTGTTTGGGTTAAAGTGGTTTGGACTCAGTCGTATTAGCAGGCGTTGCATTTACAGAAGACATGCGTTTTCTTTTAAGCTAATTGGCTTTTGTATTTTTTTGCAAGTTTCTCGCCGCATACCGTTAAGCATCATAGACGTATAACGGTTAGTCTAAACTCATGCACGAGCAATAACAACCGGTTTCTTCTGAATGCTTTTTTTTTTTTTTTTTTTTTCTTTTAGCCATGTATTTGTTCTAGCACTTTATGTATGTTTCTTTTTCTTTCCATCTTTCAGTTATTCTTCTTTGCAGCCTGTGAATAAAAATGCAGCTCTTTTACAGAAAAAAACGAATGGGATTCAGTACTAGGATTTTTGGCTTATAGGAAAAGTTCAGCTCAAATTAAAATGTGTTGAAAATGTGCCATCGGAGATGTGGATGAGTTTGTTTCTTCATCAGATTTGTAGAAATGTCATTTCATCACGTGCTCACCAATGGATGTGAATGGGTGCCATCAGAATGAGCGTCCAAACAGCTGAAAAAAACATCAGTAATCCACACCACTCCAGTCTAGCAGTTAACATCTTGAGAAGACTAAATCTTTAAAGTTTAAAGCTGTTTTGACTAATAAACGTTGCTTTTTTTTAACTGGAGGAAGCGTTATTAAGAATTATGGACTTAATGTGATGTTTTCATCAGATGTTTGGACTCTCATTCTGACGGCACCCATTCACATCCATTGGTGAGCAACTGTTGGATGAAACATTTCTCCAAATCTGAAGAAGAAACAAATTTATCCTAATCTTGGATGGCCTGAGGATAAGCACATTTTCTTGAAGTCATTGTTTTGAGGATTTTGTCAAAATTCTATCAAGTAACAAACAAAGTTATGCTTGAATACTTTGATTTGATTTTTCATTCCATCACTTTCTCACCAATGGATGCTCTGCGGTGAATGGGTGCCGTCAGTATGAGATTCCAAACAGCTGATAAAAACAACACAGTAATCCACACCACACCAGTCCATCAGTTAACAACATAACGACAAAAGCTTTAAAGTTCAGAGATGTTTTGGCTTGTAAACTGTGCTTGTTCACTGGAGGAAGCATTATTATGCATTATAGACTTTAAGAATGTCTTAATGATGAATTTGTTTCAGCTTTTGTCTTGTCAAGATGTTAACTGATGGACTGGAGTGGTGTGGATTACTTGTGGATTATTGTCTTGTTTTTATCAGATGTTTGGACTCTCATTCTGACGGCACCCATTCACTCCAGAGGATCGTCAGAATTCGTCAAAATTCTATCAAGTAAAAAAAAAAAGTTAAGCTAAAATTATTTCATTTTATTTGTCATTTTTTTATCTCTTGCTCACCAGTGGATCCTCTGGAGTGAATGGGTGCCGTCAGAATGAGAGTCCAAACAGCTGATAAAAAGATCACAATAATCCACAAGTAATCCACACCACTCCAGTCCATCAGTTAACATCTGGAGAAGACAAACGCTTTAAAGTTTTGGCTTGTAAACTGCTTTTTCACTGGAGGAAGTGTTATTATGGATTATGGACTTGTATTTTAATTAAAAATGTCTTAATGATGGATTTGTTTGAGCTTTTGTCTTTTCGAGATGTTAACTGATGGACTGGAGTGGTGTGGATTACTTGTGGATTATTGTCTTGTTTTTATCAGATGTTTGGACTCTCGTTCTGACGGCACCCATTCACTCCAGAGGATCGTCAGAATTCATCAAAATTCTATCAAGTAAAAAAAAAAAGTTAAGCTAAAATTATTTTATTTTATTTGTCATTTTTTTTTTATCTCTTGCTCACCAGTGGATCCTCTGGAGTGAATGGGTGCCGTCAGAATAAGAGTCAAAACAGCTGATAAAAAGATCACAATAATCCACAAGTAATCCACACCACTCCAGTCCATCAGTTAACATCTGGAGAAGACAAACGCTTTAAAGTTTTGGCTTGTAAACTGCTTTTTCACTGGAGGAAGTGTTATTATGGATTATGGACTTGTATTTTAATTAAAAATGTCTTAATGATGGATTTGTTTCAGCTTTTGTCTTTTCGAGATGTTAACCGATGGACTGGAGTGGTGTGGATTACTTGTGGATTATTGTCTTGTTTTTATCAACTGTTGGGACTCTCGTTCTGACGGCACCCATTCACATCCACTGGTGAGACACATTTCTCCAAATCTGATGAAGAAACAAATTTATCTACATCTGGATGGCACATTTTTAGTTTTGGGTGAACTGTTAATGCAGTTTTCACAAGAGCTCCATTTATGGAAAACTGATTAATTAACACTTTTATACCATTAATCTGTTTTTTTTTTTTTTTGAGCATACATCATGTTCCCCTTGGATGCCTGAGAATATCAGTCATTGGTATAATAAATGACGGTGGTGTATGGATATGAGATGAACTAGAACGCTGCGTTTTGATGTGAACGTTGAAAGCCATATGAAATTACCATTGTGGGAGAAATAAGATGTCAGTATTATCCAGAGCTTGTTGTTTTCTCTATAAAATGACAGACTTGCTCTTGAGATGCCGTACGGCGGCAATTTAGACAATCGTGTCAACCTTGCATGTCCTGGAGTAAGTTTAGATGACAGATCGATACAGTCTGTTCAGCCTGATTTCATATTCTGTTTGAAACGAAATAGGAAAGTTCTGAACAATAAGCATTTCCTCAAATAACTACTACTTTTAGCAATTTATCAAATACAGTGTAATATTAAATTGATTTTGAAGTCTTGTGTATTTCATATTTATTCATCTTCACAGAAATGTGTTCATGCACTTGTGCTTCTCATATCAAAAGCAAAATCTTATTTAGAAAGCAACATAAAACAGAAAAATTGCAAACAGTTTGCAAGGATATTGATTTTATCCATCATGAATGAATTTGATCCTGAAAATTTTGTTGGAATTTTTTTTATTTGTAATAATGTGCACTGATTTTTACTAAAAATAACATTGCGTATATATTTCGATAACATATATAGAATTAAACATTCTTTGGGTAATGTATGTATGCATTTATGTATAAAAACGTTTTAACGATACAATCCTTGTAATTAACACATACAAATATGTACGTTTAGCGGTTAATTTAGGCTATTCAGTATGATTTACGTATTCAATATTAGAGTTTGTGCGTCTCTACGTCATCAGTGACGCACGTCTTCACATTAATATTCATGTAGTGGGCGTGGCTTGTCATTCACTTCAACAGGTTGTCGCTCATTAAGAAACGTTTGTCGGCTGATCTACAAACATCAAGGCCTCCTTCGTTAAGGTAAAATACTGAAAGTTAACTACATTAAACAGTCCCTCTCAACGAAAACATTCATAAAGTTCTGTAAAGACTATATTAGAAATTATGAAACTGGTTAATTGAGGCTTTTCACAGAGTCGTGAAACAGTACAAGTTTGCTAGCCTTCCTAATGTGCCTCCTATTTAATTCTAGGAAACCTAAATGAACTAAAACAAACAAACGCCGCTAATGAATCTGTCCTGAGGTAAAAGTAATTCGCGCCATTCCTGTCAGACGCGTTTTCCTCGTTAAATTTATCCAGTCAGGTAGATAAAAACGAATAGTTTCGACGTCTTTTAACCTTAATATGAAACTGGACACTCATGATCAATTATATAGGTATATGTGAATCAGGGCTGCCAACTTTTGAGTTCAGCTTGGAGTGAGAATTCCCACAGCAGTGTCTTTAGGGGGGTCCGGCTCCCCCGTAAGAAAATTTTGTACATTTTACAGTTAAATTCATCTATCTGGTGTACTTTGAGAGTTCACAATTCAGAGCTCCAATACAGTTTCAGTGTGAAAACTAAACAAAGAAAAAAGCTGGTGAATTGACTTGATCTTGAGGTTTAAAGGGGACTTAATCCTCTTATTAGTTGTGATATTTGTCTCAGTCTATATTAGAATAAAAAATAATTTGAAAAAAGAATAATGATAATAATAATAATAATTTTATATTATTATTCCAACGACAGTAATATTGGAAAACAATTCTGTAAAGTAAATAAAAATGAGTATTTCACCAGTATGTTATTTTCTCTTATTCTACAGTAGGGGAATTACAATACTTTAGTTGTAATTTCTACACTTACAAGCACGGCCTAAAACTTTTTGCCATATCTGCCATTTTATTCATGATACAAGCAACATTTTTTGGTGATTTGAGAGAATTTACCAGCCATAAATATTTTTTTTTCTGGCAATGAAATGTTTTTGCAGTTAAAAAAATATTAATAAATTGAAAATTAGAACTAAACACTGCATTTTAAATCATGAAACAAAAAAGGTGCTACACACGTTCGCATGAGCAGTTTTTTTATTAAAATTTGGTCTGACTTCAGCATTGTGAAATTATTTGTTATTTTTAAATATATTTATAAAAATGTCATACTGTGTTTTTATTATAAAATGATGTAAAATAACTGTTGCAGTGCTGCAAAACTATTTACTTTTCTTGTGGTAAAAAGTTATGTGCAGTAAAAGAATTCCTAGATTTAGTCATTATAAATAATTGCAACTGCATTTAAAAAATATATATATATTTTGACACGAAAATTCAAATATTTTTCTGTAGTCTGCTGTTCTGAGAAATTATATTTTTCTCATATTCGAAAATTAATCCTTCATTCATGAGGGATTTATCACTCCCGAAATTCTGCTTCTTGTACCGGGTATACAGCTGTTAGCAGGACGAAAAACAAAACTTTTATTCAAATTCTAAACGGATTATACGTAGCCTTGGAGTGCGCAATAGCCCTTCATTGATAATCACTAAAACGTGTCGCTTCAGTTAATCGCAAAAGTCCTTTTATTATCAATGAACCGCTTATTTACAGTGAGAGTCCACAAGTGCAATCTGGCGTTTAGAGGTGAGTGAATTCAGAACGCAATTGCCAATCACAGGCGTTCTAGATCAACATAAATGTCTGTGATTGGCTACATTGCTCAGCGCTACGAAAACAAGTTGTCTTTTGGCGATTTCCAGAGCACAAACACAAATACGCACTGGAGCTTTTGCCAAATCTGTTTAGCCAATATCTTATTATTAGTTTTAACTGAGGGTGCTTTTGACTGCGTGAGAAAATGGATGTGTGGCGTGAGAGCGTGTGAAAAGTGTCAATTGCGTGAGTCTCACGCTGAATGCGTGAGAGTTGGCAGCCCTGTGTGAATCATAAATCGTCGAATATATGCGCCATTCTGCAAAATTGGTCCAAACAATTCACCACAATATGTAACACGATGCTCATCTTCATCTTATATTACTTATGCATTTCTGTATAAAAACGGTTTTAAGGATACAATCCTATTCGTGTCTCCAAATTTTAGGTAACATATACAAATATGTATGTTTAGCGGTTAATTTAGGGTTTTTGATATTCAGTATGATTTACCTATTCAATATTAGAGTTTGTGCGTCTCTATATTATTCATGTTGTGGGCGTGGCTTGTCAGTTCAACAGGCTGATCTACAAACATCAAGGCCTCCTTCATTAAGGTAAAATACTAAAAGTTAACTGAATTAAACAGTCCCTCTCGACGAAAACATTCATATAGCTCTGACTATATTTGAAATTATGAAACTGGTTAATTCAGGTTAATTGAGTCTTTTCACAGAGTCGTCCTAATGTGCTTCCTATTTAATTTTCTGTCCTGAGGTAAAAGCAATTCGCGCCACTCCTGTCAGACGCGCGCCTGCCATTAAAAAAACAAGTTCGACGGCATTTTCGTCGTTAAATTGATCCAGTCAGGTAAATAAAAACGAATAGTTTCGACGTCTTTTAACCTTAATATGAAACTGGACACTCATGATCAATTATATAGGTATATGTGAATCATAAATCTTCGAATATATGGGCCATTCTGCTAAATTGTTTCAAAGTCAGAGTTGGAAAAAAAAATTGTATGTATGCAAATTGATATGATATCCAAGGTACACATTTTTCGTAACTGTGCAGTTAATTCTCATATTGTATTTTCAGAAAGTTTTGGAATATTTGTTTTCTCCCCAAAATTGTCACTACCAAAACAGTAAAAGTCTATGGAAGGGTTATATTGACCTGTTAAGATTTTGCTTACATCTACATTTCAAATATATATATAATGTTTGCTATTGAATTATCATTTTTGCAGTGGTAAATCGATAACAATTATATTTTAAACAATAATTCAAGTGTAATTTATGAGATTTGTTGTATTTTGAATCCAATTTTCTTTGTAAAACGCAAAAAGTTGATCATACTGATTTTCAAAGTTAAGGATTTATTAACAAATTATAAAGATAAAGTATACTGAATTATTAGCTGTTTCGGTCATGACATTAATGTTTTGGAAACTAAAACACTACTAAAGCATACTAAAATACACAAAAAAGTTGCATAACTGCATGGTTAGCTAGCACAGTTCTGATCAGTGGTACACACATAAAAAGTAAATATTATGGAATAACACCTCCCAAAAAGTGTTTAATTATAGACAAATGCTGTTTGGTAGTGAAGTTCCTTAAAGTTACGCAGAGATTTTTCAGACTTTTAAACACATTCACCTCAAAATGATGGGGACTATCTACTTACCAAATATTAAGGCAACTATTTACATTCATCTTTCAAGTGTTTTGAACTGTGTTCAAATTATGTCAACAATTCTCCATAAACATAACTAATATAAAAATGAGATGAAATATTTTTATAAGCATTGCTTTTGGTTTTAAATCACCCAAACTCAGACATAGCTCGTATTTCCTTTTAAATCCCACTTTAAGGCGAGACACTGCAGGTGAATAGAGTAAAAAAAATGAACTGATAGTCATCACCTTTCTCACTCAGCTGATTGATTACATTGACAATCGCAACATTTTTTCTATTACCAGTTTTCTGAAATGTTGTTTAAATATGCAAATGAGCATTATTCAATGAAATAAGCACTAATTTGCATACATTTCTAGTACAAAAATCTAAACGCTGGATGAAATCAGTTTCAAAAATATACATCAAAGAAACATTAATAAATCAAGCACGTCCCGTTTTATGAAAGTCGCGTTACATGATTTTGCTGATTTGCATGTGAATGGAGCGCAATAATCGTTTCATCTCCATTAATGCATTTTCATCGTTTGAAGCAGAAATCAAAACCGAAACTGAATTTCGATTAATTGCACAGCCCTAGCCTTTATGCGAAATTTAGTTTAATTTTTGTGATGCGCTCTTGAGAAAGTGGCATCCTGTTTGTTTCCGTCGTTTAAAAAAATAATGTTTTGTTCTTATTGCGAATGTAGCCTACACAAATAAAACAAATATTTAGAATAGTTTCGAATAATGTCTTACTCTTAGATGACCACAAAAGGAGTAGTCTATTGTAAGTTGTTTCCACTTTTACAAGGGTGGAAAAAACAAAGTGCAGTTAAGCATTGAAATTGTCATAATAAAATACAGCCAGCCAAACATATTGTAAAACTATGCTATTTTACTTCCCATCACTCCACAACAAATCCTTTCAATTCAACGGTAGAACAGAACTGAGAATAAAACAAGAATAGAAATATAAGCTAACAAGCCAAAATGAATGTAAAATGTACTTTTTGTGCAAAATGAATACATTTTAACTTGCAACATACTAAAGGAACATCAAATTAAGATGTATATTTGAAAGGCAACTTGTCGTCTTACCATACTAATAGCCTTATGTTATTTATCTTATTTACATGAAGGCATGTCATTTCTGTCTCTACATGGTCGCGCGTTTACGATGTCTCCTCCGCCAAAACACGGACTGGATCGCGGACTCCATTAATAAAAACCGAATCTGTCACTTTTACTGTTTCATTTGAGAAAACTAGCATCACATCATACTGTACACACAGAAACTTCACGGCAACCTGTCAAAATAAAAGTCTGGTTTAACATGTAACAGAACAATTTTAGTCTTTAGTCCAGTTTATTGTAGGTGTTTATATATTCCTATTGTGCTTTAATTTGTCTGATAATCAAATGAAAGCATAAACATGTATTTATTTTTAATCAAACGAAAAATAAACCCTTTTAATTTTTGGCAAACAAACAGAGGTTTACTGTTAAAATCAATACATGGAAGAAAAATTATATTCAGTTTAAAACGTTTAAAAAATAATTGTAGTTTTTTTTCTACAATTAAGTGCCTAATCTTGTTGTAATATTTATTTTTTATCATATATATTGTTTTATGTCAATTATTTAAAACTCTTAAAAAAAAAAAAAAAAAAGGCAAAAGATTGTAGAGCCCTATTGTTCAAAATGTTATAATAGAGAGTTTTGGACTTATTTTTCCACTGAAATTAATGTTTTCATAAAAAGCTGGAAACCTAGGGGAAACACTGGCCTATATAAAATAATTTTATGATTTAATGCGCTTACGAACACAGATGCTGCCTATTGACTGATTTTGTCATGTGACACCACATTTTTTGCGTTAAAGCCCCTTTTCTTTACAAAAAGTGTTTCCACATTAATTTTTGCGACATTTAAACTATCAATATAGAATTTATGCACTAAAGTTAAACAGAAAAACCTTTTGTCGACACTTGAGTAATTTTGTTGATAAATGGCATTTCTATCAACTACATTTTAAAGCGTTAAATATTTTTTCACAAAAAATCTTTGGATGGAAACCTGACTAGAATTCATTTTGAGAAAAATCAGTGTTGGGGGTAACGCATGTTACGTAATAATATTACTTTTTCCAAGTAACTAGTAAAGTAACGCATTACTTTTTGATTGACAAGAAAATATCTTGAGTTACTTTTTCAAATAAGAAACGCCAGTTACCTTTTCCCCATATATTGATTAATTGATTTAAAAAATTGTAAGATGTTACTTTAGTTCTAGATAGAATAAATGTGAACATGCAAAAAAAATAATCTCACTCACTTAACAAACAGATACAGTGTTCTTCAAAATTAATAAAACCGTGAAATTCAATGCAAACCTGCAATAATTAAATATGTTAAATAATACAAATATCCTTTATGTATTTAATCCCATTTTATGAACCGATGTCTTTGCTGCTGACCTTCGATGATCCAATTCATCCATACTAATAAGCAAAAATTACTCGAGATAATCGAACACTTGTTTTCTTTTTTTATTGCTGAAGAGCTGATATTTGTTCTTCTGCGGTCTACTGTACAGACGTCAATTTACTTTTCTCTAAGCCTGAGGCTTTTGGTGTGAAAAGGCTTTTACGTTTGACAAAAATAGAACTTTTTAATATTAAAAACAAACAAACAAGCCCTGGCCAGATTTCAAAAGTAACGTAACGCATTACTTTCCATAAAAAGTAACCAAGTAACGTAATTAGTTACTTTTTTAGGGAGTAACTCAATATTGTAATGCATTACTTTCCATAAAAAGTAACCAAGTAACGTAATTAGTTACTTTTTTAGGGAGTAACTCAATATTGTAATGCATTACTTTCCATAAAAAGTAACCAAGTAACGTAATTAGTTACTTTTTTAGGGAGTAACTCAATATTGTAATGCATTACTTTCCATAAAAAGTAACCAAGTAACGTAATTAGTTACTTTTTTAGGGAGTAACTCAATATTGTAACGCATTACTTTCCATAAAAAGTAACCAAGTAACGTAATTAGTTACTTTTTTCGGGAGTAACTCAATATTGTAACGCATTACTTTCCATAAAAAGTAACCAAGTAACGTAATTAGTTACTTTTTTAGGGAGTAACTCAATATTGTAATGCATTACTTTCCATAAAAAGTAACCAAGTAACGTAATTAGTTACTTTTTTAGGGAGTAACTCAATATTGTAATGCATTACTTTCCATAAAAAGTAACCAAGTAACGTAATTAGTTACTTTTTTAGGGAGTAACTCAATATTGTAATGCATTACTTTCCATAAAAAGTAACCAAGTAACGTAATTAGTTACTTTTTTAGGGAGTAACTCAATATTGTAACGCATTACTTTCCATAAAAAGTAACCAAGTAACGTAATTAGTTACTTTTTTAGGGAGTAACTCAATATTGTAACGCATTACTTTCCATAAAAAGTAACCAAGTAACGTAATTAGTTACTTTTTTAGGGAGTAACTCAATATTGTAATGCATTACTTTCCATAAAAAGTAACCAAGTAACGTAATTAGTTACTTTTTTAGGGAGTAACTCAATATTGTAATGCATTACTTTCCATAAAAAGTAACCAAGTAACGTAATTAGTTACTTTTTTAGGGAGTAACTCAATATTGTAATGCATTACTTTCCATAAAAAGTAACCAAGTAACGTAATTAGTTACTTTTTTCGGGAGTAACTCAATATTGTAACGCATTACTTTCCATAAAAAGTAACCAAGTAACGTAATTAGTTACTTTTTTCGGGAGTAACTCAATATTGTAACGCATTACTTTCCATAAAAAGTAACCAAGTAACGTAATTAGTTACTTTTTTAGGGAGTAACTCAATATTGTAATGCATTACTTTCCATAAAAAGTAACCAAGTAACGTAATTAGTTACTTTTTTAGGGAGTAACTCAATATTGTAATGCATTACTTTCCATAAAAAGTAACCAAGTAACGTAATTAGTTACTTTTTTAGGGAGTAACTCAATATTGTAACGCATTACTTTCCATAAAAAGTAACCAAGTAACGTAATTAGTTACTTTTTTAGGGAGTAACTCAATATTGTAACGCATTACTTTCCATAAAAAGTAACCAAGTAACGTAAGTAGTTACTTTTTTAGGGAGTAACTCAATATTGTAACGCATTACTTTCCATAAAAAGTAACCAAGTAACGTAATTAGTTACTTTTTTAGGGAGTAACTCAATATTGTAACGCATTACTTTCCATAAAAAGTAACCAAGTAACGTAATTAGTTACTTTTTTAGGGAGTAACTCAATATTGTAACGCATTACTTTCCATAAAAAGTAACCAAGTAACGTAATTAGTTACTTTTTTAGGGAGTGACTCAATATTGTAACGCATTACTTTCCATAAAAAGTAACCAAGTAACGTAATTAGTTACTTTTTTAGGGAGTGACTCAATATTGTAACGCATTACTTTCCATAAAAAGTAACCAAGTAACGTAATTAGTTACTTTTTTAGGGAGTAACTCAATATTGTAACGCATTACTTTCCATAAAAAGTAACCAAGTAACGTAAGTAGTTACTTTTTTAGGGAGTAACTCAATATTGTAACGCATTACTTTCCATAAAAAGTAACCAAGTAACGTAATTAGTTACTTTTTTAGGGAGTAACTCAATATTGTAACGCATTACTTTCCATAAAAAGTAACCAAGTAACGTAATTAGTTACTTTTTTAGGGAGTAACTCAATATTGTAACGCATTACTTTCCATAAAAAGTAACCAAGTAACGTAATTAGTTACTTTTTTAGGGAGTGACTCAATATTGTAACGCATTACTTTCCATAAAAAGTAACCAAGTAACGTAATTAGTTACTTTTTTAGGGAGTGACTCAATATTGTAACGCATTACTTTCCATAAAAAGTAACCAAGTAACGTAATTAGTTACTTTTTTAGGGAGTGACTCAATATTGTAACGCATTACTTTCCATAAAAAGTAACCAAGTAACGTAATTAGTTACTTTTTTAGGGAGTGACTCAATATTGTAACGCATTACTTTCCATAAAAAGTAACCAAGTAACGTAATTAGTTACTTTTTTCGGGAGTAACTCAATATTGTAACGCATTACTTTCCATAAAAAGTAACCAAGTAACGTAATTAGTTACTTTTTTCGGGAGTAACTCAATATTGTAACGCATTACTTTCCATAAAAAGTAACCAAGTAACGTAATTAGTTACTTTTTTCGGGAGTAACTCAATATTGTAACGCATTACTTTCCATAAAAAGTAACCAAGTAACGTAAGTAGTTACTTTTTTCGGGAGTAACTCAATATTGTAACGCATTACTTTCCATAAAAAGTAACCAAGTAACGTAATTAGTTACTTTTTTCGGGAGTAACTCAATATTGTAACGCATTACTTTCCATAAAAAGTAACCAAGTAACGTAATTAGTTACTTTTTTCGGGAGTAACTCAATATTGTAACGCATTACTTTCCATAAAAAGTAACCAAGTAACGTAATTAGTTACTTTTTTCGGGAGTGACTCAATATTGTAACGCATTACTTTCCATAAAAAGTAACCAAGTAACGTAATTAGTTACTTTTTTAGGGAGTGACTCAATATTGTAACGCATTACTTTCCATAAAAAGTAACCAAGTAACGTAATTAGTTACTTTTTTAGGGAGTAACTCAATATTGTAACGCATTACTTTCCATAAAAAGTAACCAAGTAACGTAATTAGTTACTTTTTTAGGGAGTGACTCAATATTGTAACGCATTACTTTCCATAAAAAGTAACCAAGTAACGTAATTAGTTACTTTTTTAGGGAGTAACTCAATATTGTAACGCATTACTTTCCATAAAAAGTAACCAAGTAACGTAATTAGTTACTTTTTTAGGGAGTAACTCAATATTGTAACGCATTTCTTTTAAAAGTAACTTTCCCCAACACTGAGAAAAATATACTGTAATTGAAATCTACTGACACAAATAGATAAAGTGCTATAAAAGAAACACTTAACAGTGTCTTTCAGATGTTTACTTTCCACTAGTCTGAAAAAACACTTCATGAAAAACCAAAAAGCCCAAATCTCAAACAGGTGCATGAAAAAACAATTTTTGCCTGCAGTGTCTGCCTTTAAATGAACAGTAAACATGAATAAGCTTGCTCTAGTAAAAAAGTCCTAAACAAAGCATGCTTCCCTATTTCTATTTGCACACAAAAACGTTCAACAATTGTTTTGCATTTGCTCGTTTAAATGTACGCAAATTGCGCAAGCAGCAAAAATGCAAAACGTATTTGTCTAAAAGTGAGCAGTTTGCATAAATGAAGAGTTTCACCTTTCTTCCGAAATTTCCAATTCCACATTTTTTTTTTTGAGTCACTCTATGAAAAATGATTATTTTTCCTCTATTCCCACAGAGAAAAACAACAGCTTCCCTGTTTGGAACGCCGTGGAGGGGGTGAGTCATTTTGTCAACAGCGAACACACACACACACCAGCTCTCGTTTCAACAAGAAAAGGTTTATTAATTGAAAGACAAGCCACAAATTTAAGAAAACAACACTAATAAGCTAGCCTGAGCTCAAGTCTGAAATATTCAGAAAAAACAAACTACATGTGTCTTGGATAATTCCTATATTTTCCTCATATTGACACACTAAATGTTAATATATAATTTTATAAATATAAAAGTTCCCCGGTTTTGTTATCCTTCATGTAAAATACACAATACAAATCACTCTACACTTATTAGTAAGCTTTTACCAGTTTTCAGAGGATATAATTTACTAAGAGGTAAATCGGAACAACACACAAAAAAAGGAAATAAAAATACATTTGTACTGTATATGTAAGGTACATCATCCAAAACGATAAAGAGAGAGAGACAGTGAGAGAGAGAGAGAGGGGGGAAAAAAATCACAATTTACACTTTTCAAACATATCTGTCATTGAACCGCTTAAAGTAAGGGACTGTAAATAAATATCCTTCCATTTTATCTTAATATTTACATCTAGGACGTCCATTCTGAGGTTTTCCCTCAAGAGTACCACGATGCTTGTGCTTGCATTTGAACGCGCTACAGCAGGCCACGACTCACTACGTAAACAGTCAAATGGCACTTAAAAAATTCCAAAAAGCCCCCGAAATAAGACCACATAGAAACCAAGCATATCACTCTACGTACGATAGAAAGAAACCGAAAGGAAATCGAATCAAAAACCTCATGATGACAATGATAGTGCAGTGCTCCTATTGGTCCAATCCCAATATAGTTCTGTTCATGTCATCATTTCATCAGCAGTCGAATCAGTTTTGGGTGCCTTTAAAACTGGGATGTGCATATGTGTCAAAGGTTGAGTGTGGCGTTTTAGGATCCGTCCGTTGGCTTGTACTGGTTCTGGAGGTCTTAGTGAAATCAAAGGCACTGAAGTCTCTAGTCAGTGAAGCTGCCTTCGCGCTCCTCAGGGGTTGATATGTCGTCAGATATCAGAAGAAGGGGCAAGTTTCTTTTCCTGGAAAAGCTTGCATTGATATCCAGCTTGCGAACGTCCAAATTTTAGTGTCTTGGTCAGAAAAGAAAAGCAGAAGCGCAAATTTTGGCAAAGTTTGAGTAGAAACAGGCATGTGGTTCGAAATCATACTTGCTGGCACGGAGAAGCGAACTCAGGATATTCTAGCAGCACGAGAAAAGGCATGCAAGACCAAAAGCACTTCTAGCGAACTATCCAATAGCGAAGAGCCGTCTGTAGTCCAGGCACGAAGACAGAAGAAAAAAACCAAAACGGATGATAACGAGTGTTACATAATCTCAGCTGTAGAAAATCTTTAGTAACCGGTACGCTCGAAAAAAGGTGACTTTCACAGATTGCACACGTAAATATAAATCGGCGATTATCCGGAAATCTTGGACGCGCCAGGATGAAATTAAAAAAAAGAAGAAGCATCAAACATACATAAACACAATCACTCATCAGTAGTGAAGAAAATAACATTTCCAGTTTGCAAAACTACAATTTTTTTTCCAGTGTTTTCCACAAGAGTACAGCATCGAGTACAAAAATGATCAAACTGAAACCAAACGGATGCTGTGATCTCCAGACCTCTCTGGAGATTCTTTCACAGTACTTAAAACAGCAAACAAACTATAAACAAACAACCTAGATCTATTACCAAATGATCATCTATACATGCAGATTAAAGGACTAAAGCTTTCAGAACAAAAATGTACAGATAATTTAAGCCACGGTCACGCATGCAAAATTCCCTCGGATGCTGCGACGGTTGTGATATAAGTTTTTAAAGAGTTAAATTTAACACGTGACAAGTAATGATAAATCTAAAACAGTGTTGGGGGTAACGCATTACGAGGAATGCAAGTTACATAATATTAGTTTTTCCAAGTAACTAGTAAAGTAATGCATTACTTTTTAATTGACAAGAAAATATCTGAGTTACTTTTTCCCCTCATGTATTGATTAAAAGCTCTCTTGTCCTCATGTTGAGAGAAATCGTGAGTAAGATGTTGCTTTAGTTCTAGAATAAATGTGAACATGCATTAATTCATCTCACTCACTAAAACCTGTAATAATTAAATGTTAAATAATACTAATATCCTTTATGTATTTAATCCCATTTTATTAACCGATGTCTTTGCTGCCGACCTTCGATGATCCAATTCATCCATACTAATAAGCAAAAATTACTCAAGATAATCTAAAAAATTTTTTCCTTATTATTTTGCTGAAGAGTTGACCTTTTTTCTTCTGCGGTCTACTGTACAGACGTCAATTTACTTTTCTCTAAGCCTGAGGCTTTTGGTTTAAAAAGGCTTTTACATTTGACAAAAATAGAACTTTTTTATATTAAAAACAAACAAGCAAGCCCTGCACAGATTTAAAAAGTAACGCAAAAGTAACGTAACACACAAGTAGTTTTTTAGGGAGTAACTCAATATTGTAATGCATTACTTTTAAAAGTAAGTTTCCCCAACACTGATCTAAAATGTAAAAACACAATCTACTTGTTTCCCACAGCGCTGCATTTTTAAATGTGTTTTTTCCATTTATCTACGAGGTCATGTTGTGACACATGATGTGAACTTTTGGAATGCAGTGAAAGTTTGTGTTTCCGGTCTGACGCACTCGCATGCAAATGAATAGAAGTCAATGGAGTGAAAATTCTAGTGTGACCGCGGCTTTACTCATCCAAGATGTTCCTGTCTTTCTTTCTTCAGTTGTAAAGAAAATATTTTTTGAGCAAAACATTTCAGGATTTCTCTCTATATAGTGGACTTCTATGGTGCCTGTGAGTTTGAACTTCCAAAATGGGGTTTTAATGCAGCTTCAAATGATCCCAGCTGGGGAATAAGAGTCTAATATAGTGAAACGATCAGTTATTTTCTAAAAAAAAAATAATTACAATGTATATACTTTCTAACCTCAAATGCTCATCTTGTCTAGCTCTGTGTGAACTCCGGTTCAAAACGATTAGGGTATGTCAAAAAACTCTCGTAATTTTCTCCTCCAACTACATCAATGTTTTAGCTTTTTTGGTAAAGGGTGCTTGATCTTCTTTGTACTTGTTTGTAAACAACTGGTCAGTACTTCTGCAGTGATGTAGGACGATTTTGAAGTTGGAGAAAAAAATAAAATGGGAGTTTTTCACAAACCTAAAGGCCTTTCCACAATGAGCGCGAAAAAGCAAAACGAATATCGCACGTGATGACGCACTGGAATAAAACAATAGATTACTATAGATGCTCTCAAAAAACATTTGTGCACCGAAAAAGTGATTGATTTTTTTTTTTAACAACCAGACAAATATTTTCAGAAAACACAGCCGTCCAATAAGATTTGAGCATTACATCACATGCCCAAAGCAGCTGCTGTTGCACAAAAGGACTGTTTTGAAAACCAGCGTAAACAAACACAGAAGAGGAGTATTCCGAGAGAGAGGAGGATGTGCTCTTGTTTTCATCACATCTGAGAAAAGATGGTTATTCTCACATGCTCTTAATGTAATTTCTATAAATTCTCTAGTGAATTATGTGATCTAGAGGAAAACGCTTCGTTTTCTTTCTCGTTCGCGAGTGTTATACGAGTCAGCGCGTTCACTCTAGATCTTTCGTATTAAAAAAATGATTAAAACATTTTTCTACTGTTCTACACATGAAATATGAAAGCAAACAGGCATATGATTGTTATATATATGATATATTTTCTGTATTTTGTATGCAGCTCATGGTATTATGATAAAAATAAAGGCTGTTTATAATAATAATAAGCAGTGTGGCGTGCATGTCGTCCTATTATAGAATCAAAATCAACTGCAGATCACAATCAGAAGTTTTTCCAAGCACTTAATGATGGTTTAAAGTGAGTTTTAAGCAAATACATTAATAGTTTTATACATTTTCAAATATGTGACCCTGGACCACAAAACCAGTCTTAAGTCGCTGGGGTATATTTGTAGCAATAGCCAAAAATACATTGCATGGGTCAAAATTTTTGATTTTTCTTTTATGCCAAAAATCATTAAGAAATTAAGTAAAGATCATGTTCCATGAAGATTTTTTGTAAAATTCCTACTGTAAACATATCAAAATGTAATTTTTGATTTGTAATATGCATTGTTAAGAACCTAATTTGTACAACTTTAAAGGTGATTTTTTTGCATCCTCAGATTTCTGATTTCAAATAGTTGTATCTCAGACAAATATAGTCCTATCCTAACAAACCATACATCAATAGAAAGCTTATTTATTGAGCTTTCATATGATGTATATATCTCAGTTTTGTCAAATTTAACCTTATGACTGGTTTTGTGGTCCAGGGTCAAATATAGCATGATGCCAATTTTATGTCTATTTATATTTTAAGATGTTTTCTTGTAAGCATTTATAGATAGTTAGTGTTTCTTGAGTAGAACCAAACTTAATCTTAAGTTAAAGCTTTATATTGAGTAGCGGACGATGTTAAATTAGCAGAAAGCGAACGTTTGATTCACGCTCGGTGTGAAAGGACCATTCGTCAGCGATTTGCCTCGGGTTTTAGCTTTAACTGCCTTAAACCGCAGTGAACAGAGTATGCATGCGCATCGCTAGACAAGATGAGCATCTGAGGTTGAAAAGTATATAAACTGTTATTTTGTTTAGAAAATAGCTGATCGATTCGCTAGATAAGACCCTTCTTCCTCGCCCTTTGAAGCTGTGTTTAAACTGCATTTTGGAAGTTCAAACTCACGGACACCATAGAAATGTTTTCCTCAGAAAACAATTTCTTTACGACAAAAGACAGACAGACATGAACATTTTGGATAACAAGGGGATGAGTACATCATCTGTACATTTTTGTTCTGGAAGTGAACTTCTTTCAACAAAAATAAAGTCAAAGGTCTCATAGGTAAAACAAATGCTTTGTAAAATCAGTAGTACAATGTTTTCACACTGAAATGAGACCCACTCTTCAATATTTATTAGCGTTTGGTCCACGAATCGTGATGTGAATTCAAATGAAAGTAAAATGAGAACATGTGGGTCAGCAAAGAACAGACACAATCCCGTCAGGACTGGCGTCTGAGACCGGCAGCGCCGGCGTGAGGTAGGGTGACACACGTAAAACACACGACGACAAACACCTCGGCCAAATCGCACACACACAACTTGACCTGACTCCAGAGGCGCGGGAACGAACCTCGACGTGGGATAGGGAGCGATAACTGAGCGAGACACACGTTATAGCGCCAGTGTCAGAGCACAAATCCAGCCACGTGTCCACCGCGATAAACCTGGTGGCAGATGTCTAACGCGAGACTATGAATATTCTCCTGCCTCCTCGCTCTCGCTTGGGCGCTTCAGACGAAATGAAAAGCTGTTGTTTGGGTTAAGGCACTAAGATGAACCCGAGGTACATAAAATCCCTGACATTCGCTCTGTTCTGCAACATCGCACAGGCGCGAGAGGCAACCGAGCTTTGAAATGGCCCGTCGTCTCTCGCTCTTGTGTTTTTGGTCCAATCGGTAAAAAGAAAAACTCCAAGACCCACAACACAGTTCGCACATGCAGCATATGTACAATGACCCCAAAAAAACTCCTTTTCAAGCTACGAAACGACTAGAATCTACAAACGGAAGGCAAACACTCGGACTGCAAAGTACAGAAGGTGAAAAGGCAAGCTCATTACGCTCTGGTACAAGTACGGTCTAGCCTGCTTTGATTATAGCAGCACAGTTATACAGCGAGACTTTCCACTTCCTAACCAAACAGCAAGCGACGTTTGGCCAATTACGTGTTTTCGAAACGAAACTGTAAACAATGACCAGTACAGTAATAGAGAAGTGATAAACATCGACTAGGCAAATGGTGGAACCAGTGGCTTGGATTTGAGTTCTGGCTCATCCAACAAACGTTTTCTATTCGCATCAGGGCTTTAGAACTTTACAATCAGCACTTCCTAAAGTTGATTAACTAGTTTGTGGGAGTTTTGCAAGGCCTCCGTTTTTGCTGGAGACTTGAGATGAGAGCGAAAGGGAGGCTCTTTCAGACCGAGGCGTATGTGTTTCCCACGCTGCCGCAGTGGCGGATGGTGCTGGTTCCGGAGCTGAGGATGTGCTCGGTGTGATTGCCGGTGGTCGGGGGCAAAGAGCTGAGCATGCTGGGTTGAACGACGCCCACCACCGCGCTGCTGCCGTCCTCCATGGCTCCCACCTGCAGCACCTGGATGACCTCCGTCTCCGCTTTCTCACGCTTGGCCAGAGGCTCGTCGGACTCCTCCATATCATCGTCCAAATCGCTGTCCATCTCGCTCACCTCATCTAGAGTGAGAAATAAGAAATGCCGTTCATAATTACGCTTCAGCAATTCAATTTTAACCCCTTAAGCTCGTAATACCGGTTAAAGGAGTTGCATCGTTGTTGTTGTTTTTTTTTTTTTATATTACACGTGTTGGAGCACAAGTATAGACACATATGTGACCCTGGATCACAAAACCAGTCATAAGTGTAAATTTGTCAAAATTGAGATTCTTACGTCATCTGAAAGCTGAGTAAATAAGCTTTCCATTGATATATTGTTAGTTAAAATAGGACAATGTTTGTCTGAGATACAACTATTTGAAAACCTGGAATCTGAGGGTGCAAAAAAATCTAAATATTGAGAAAATCGCCTTAAAAGTTGTCCAAATTAAGTTCTTAGCAATGCATATTACTAATCAAAAATCAAGTTTTTATATATTTATGGTAGAAAATTTACAAAATATCTTTATGGAACATGATCTTTACTTAATATGCTAATGATTTTTGGCATAAAAGAAAAATCTATAATTTTGACCCATACAATGTATTTTTGGCTATTGCAACAAATATACCCCAGCGACTTAAGACTGGTTTTGTGGTCCAGGGTCACATGTAGTATCTTTTGAAAGCTTCTAAAGCAATCTAAACTTTCAGAATACATACATCATTTTAGCATTTATATTCTGTTTTGCAATTGCAAGAAAAAAGTCAGGATTGCGAGTTTATATCTACAAAAAAGTCAGGATTGTGAGTTTATATCTACAAAAAAGTCAGGATTGTGAGTTTATATCTACAAAAAAAGTCAGGATTGTGAGTTTATATCTACAAAAAAGTCAGGATTGTGAGTTTATATCTACAAAAAAGTCAGAATTGCGAGTTTATATCTACAAAAAAAAAAATCTAAATACTGAGAAAATCGCATTTGAAGTTGTCCAAAAGTTTTTAGCAATGCATATTACTAATCAAAAATTAAGTTTTGATATATTTGTGGTAGGAACTCTACAAAATATCTTCATGGAACATGATCTTTACTTAATATCCTAATGATTTTTGGCATAAAAGAAAAAAAGTCAATAATTTTGACCCATACAATGTATTGTTGTCTATTGCTACTAATATACCCGTGCTGTTTAAAACTTAAGACTTAAGTTTTGTGGTCGAGGGTCACATATCAGGGTTTCCGAATGTCCTTAAAAAGTGTTAAATTTAGTTGTATCAAATTTAAGGTCATAGATGCTAAATCCGAAATTATGATTTCAAGAGGTTTTAAATTTGGGGACAGAAAGACCATTTAAAGACCATTTAAATTTAAGCTTAAAGGGGTCCTATTATGCTCCTTTACAAAGTCTTTATTTTGGCTAAAGTTCAAAAAGTGAAAAAGCATAATAGGACCCCTTTAACAATCCTGCAGAAACCCTGTAAATGCCCGTCTTTTTTGTTTTTAAAAATAGACAACTTATTCTAGGGTGACCATACGTCCTCTTTTACCCGGACATGTCCTCCTTTTTGGCTATAAAATTATGTCCGGGGGCATTTTGTAAAATATCATAAAATGTCCGGGTTTTTTTACCTCATTTCACTGACCGTCATTAATTCAACACTTTAAATGCAGCCACTGCCCATCGGCATTATTCTGAGGCACCTGTCTGATGACGAGAAAGACCCAGTTGTCAAAACAAAACAAACGAGGAGCTGCGCTTCAAGAGATGTGTGTCACCATCGTGCCGAAACGCAAATGTAGTTTCACAGACGAATTGCAAAAAAAATACCCGATGTTCATTCGTGGTCGTGATAAATGGGAAGCATTGTGCACCATCTGCACCTATGCTGCCCTCCAAAGGCAAAGTGCAGTAACTACACCAACACTGAAACAGAGAAAAATGCCTTTAAAGTTTTTAGGCCAGCTAGTCAAACATGAAACACTCTCATTTCTTTGGGACAAAATCGATCAGGAGACTGTGCCACAAGACAAAACAGTTTTCATAAAGTCCATTTTAAGCCTCAATTTTGACCAAATGCGTAGTTACTGCTCTTTGCCTTTGGAGGGCAGTATGTACCTGTTGCCAATAAAGGCAAATCAATTTAAATAAGTTTAAAAAAATGTGTGATTTCTATTATTGAGCGGGGGTCCTGGGGAGGGTGTCCTCTTTTTGGATTCTCAGAATATTTTCTGAGAATCCAAAAATCTGATTCTACAATGCACCACCAAAATTCTCTACTTTCAATTAGTCTGAAGGACAGGAGTTTAACAAAAATTAAAGATTGGTGATGTAAGCCAAAAAGTAAAACACATTGTGCAACAATGAAGCACGATACAACAAAAATTGCCTCATGATGGAGGAGAATAAGCAGCACAGCGTTCGTACAGTAACAGCTCATCCAGCAATCCAGTCTGTCAAACGTCTCTCAAAGGAAAGCTACAAAACCTCAGAGTCCCCTACTGGTCTAAAGTGGCTGGGCTTGTTAGTCTGGACCGTAATTACGTAACTCGGGGAGTAATGAGGTCTCAGCTTGCAGTCTGAGCTTTGGCGGGCTTACCTTTGTCGAGGTTGGCAGGTGACATGGTATTCAGGTCCTGAAACTGCGACGGATGGAGCGGCACAAAGAAACGGCAATTAGAGAGAAACACTGACTTTGTGGCTTTTTACAGCTCATGCTGAGCTACACAAACACCGGCGCAGAGAGGTGAAGTTCTTACCTCTCCCATAACTCCGATGGGCGTCTCGCCCGTCGCTTGTGCCACACGGTGTTCCACCAGATAGAACATGTACTCGTCATACAGCAGTCGGATCAAGTGGAAAGAGCCGAAACTCGCCGCGCTGCGAAGGGTCAGATCTCTGATGACCATAGAGCTGTAAGAGTACGACAAAACATGCAAATAAAAGTACTGTTCACACTTTAGCAGAGATTCTGGTGTGGACTTCAGGAAGATGGATCTGAGGATCATTGGCCTTGTTTACACTGCAGGTCTTGATGCCTATATTTTATTTTGGCTGTCCGTTTACACATTCTTTCAATTGTGAGCCATTCATGCGTTTACACTCGCCATACCATCTTAAACATCGTGCATGCATTGTTGTCGTTTATCTCCTTCACATGTGCTTCCTCCTGAGAATAATATGTAAACAGTGCTGGTCAAACCAGTCACAATTAACACATTTTTGAAAATATAATGCATGATTTGTTGGACTGCGCTACACCCGTTTGAAGATAGCAATCAGCAAAGTTGATCATGAGAAAGATTAAAGTTTTCCTCCAGTTCTTTTCTTTTATTAATAATCACAATACAGCTATTTTTTATTTGATCTTTGCTATTATAAATAAGAGCAGATGCGAAAAACAGTATAAAAAATAGCCTAGAAATAAATAAATAATGCATTACCTTTATCATTTTGCATTTAAACAAAAGCATTCATGCGAAAAACAAATACTCAAATGTGTTTATTAGAAATGTATTATTAAAACTACAAAAGCAGTTTAAAGAAGTGCAGCGAGTGATTCCCTCTTTTCTTTTATGGTTAGATTAACATTAATGCACCAATCAAATATAACATCAGATGTTTTTCCCCAACAGTTCCCCAAGCATTCACTTAGGAATAGATTATGTTTCAGTGAATACTGAAATACTGTAATTCTGTCTATATGTGAATTTATTGGGTTATGCGCACACTTTGAGAGTCAGCTCAAGAAGCGAGCAGAGAAAAGCTAATCTTCTCAGTAAATGTACAAATAAAGAAACTTTTAGATGTCTAATCACTATTTGGAGCATTTGGGATCGCTAGACGAGGGCTTAATAAACTCATTCTTGTCAAAACCTCAACCGACATTTTTCACTTTTTCACCATTTTGCCTGTAGTTAAAAATATCCAGTGTGCATTTACACTCATTTTTTCCAGCAAGGGTAACATAAGACGTCATTAAACCGCGGAGAAGTACAAATTGCAGCAATTTTAATGACGTACAGAAGGCAATGCCTCAGAGAATCTGATCTGCCTGTTTACACGACAGTCGCAATGGCACATATCTGATTTATTTCCACATATGAATGAGGCCTGAAACCGATCTCGAAATGTCTGAATCCATGCGTTTTTTACCCGTTTGCGTTTTAGAACAGATCCGATCTGTGTCACATATGAGCAAAAAAATCTGAATTGAGTCGCATTTAACTGACCGTAAACAGGGCCATAGAGAAGTGATGTGAAAACAGCTTAAAAGTCTTGCCTGTAGAAGGACCACTTGAGCAGGAACTGGCGTGCAGCTTTGGGGAGGGTGGGTTTATCCTCGTACGGCTTGAGTATTTGAGTGACCACGTTGTCCAGCCAAGCGGCCCACTGTTCCAAGGAGCTCTGCTGCTGAAGGGTGGCCTTGAAATCCTGCTCAAGGCGTTGAACTACGCCCTCTTCACACTGGCACACCCACGAGGCCTGTTCCTGTACGTCACCAACAAGAAATCAGAACATCACCACAATGGATCTTCTAAATGACACTGCAAGGCTGGAATAGACTACACACATTTTGCACAGATTTTTGCCCTGATTTGCAGTCTGGACACGTTTGCGATGGTTGCCAAAAGTCAGAGACAGTCTGCAAGATATTGGGGTAGTCCAAAGTTGACAGATTTCACCAAAAACTGCAGTGTTTGATGGGCACAGTCTCCAATTTTTTAGCTTCGGACTTTGATTCCATTATGTCTGAGGAAATAGGATTTTATTATGCTTCTCTTAACCCTTGTGCGACCTTATGGACATTTTTGTCCATTTTCAGTTTTGTTTTAAGTGTGTCTGTGTTAAAGCCAACTGCATAAATCCTGGCTCAGGTGTGTATTTTTATTGAAATTTTAATATTTCACCCTCATTTCCTTCAAAAAATTAATTTTACCCTCCGTACAAAAAATACTCACACTCAGGACCTTAAGGACAAAAATGTCCACATTGAAACCCATTAAAACTGCAATTTTTTTAACCCAGGGCCATTTGACTGTAAAATGATGCAGAATTTGCTAACAGGCATTCATTCTATCGGCAAGGCTTCAATTTTTTAATTTTTACCATTTTTTACTAGATTGTGCCATTTTTTTCAAATTTGGCATATAAAAGAAATACTCGCTTTTTTGTGTTTTCTGCGTATGCATATTATAGTCTATTATAGAGTCAATTGGAAAAATAATGCAGCTATAATTGTGTGGGTATGTTGGTAGGGATGTCAGAGTGTGGTTTGCGTGTGTTTACTGAAAATTTTATGGATGTAATTAGTTTGAAAGAAATGATATTGTACTGGCAAACAAAAATCCCACTCCATGTATATGAGTCTCAACCCTTGGCAGGGTCATAGGGCCATGTCAAAACTATGAATAAGATCAAAGAAGGTTAATGAGCTTTGAGGATTTTTATTTATCACCCAAACACACATTTTAATCCTTGATTGCACTTTTTCATTTGTTATTGTTTTTGTACAGAGATAAAAGGTGAGCTTGAATTTGATGTAGAAGTTCAGAAGCCCCTAAACACTTGTCTTGTTTTTGTTTTCACCACAAGAAACAATGATTGTGGAGTCTGGTAGATTTTATACAAAGTTTGAGTGTTCACACAGCCCAGACAGGTGTTAGCAAAACAAAACCTATACATATTTGGTGCTTGAGGGCTTGGTCATTTCATTGCTTGCAAGATAAAGAGACGTTACTCAGCAGAGGAAGCTCTGGAGCTGGTGTTGCCCACTGACAGCCAGCATTATGTGAAGAAACCAGCTTTTAAATCATTACAATTCTAAAATGAATGAATGTTTGGTAATTATGAATAGAAGAGATGCTGATAAAAAAAAAAAAAAACAACAGTCAGTGAAAGTAGAAAAAATATGAATATATAACATTTCTATGACAGTTTTTTGACATGGACATTTTTGTCCATTATGGGCCTAAGTGTTAGTTGTTTTTTTTTAAATTTGACACTACATAAATATAAATGCCTCAAAATTAATTTTGTTGTTCATCATTGACACACCCAATAAGCTAATAAGCAAAGAAAAAAAAATTCTGCTTAATATTTAGTATATGGAAATTAACTACTATTTTTCATTTTTTCATAAAAAAAAAACACCTGTGGCATTATGTAAACAAACCAGCAATTAAAGGGTTAAAATTCTGAAAATTAATGAATGTTTGGTATCTATGGATAGAACAGATGCAGGTTAAAAAATCAACATCAGTGAAAGTGGAAAAAATATTAATAAATTATATTTTTATGGCAGTTTTTGGACATGGACATTTTTGTCCATTTTGCACCTATGTGTAACTTTTTTTTGTGAACGCACAAGGGTTAAAAACGAGGAACATGCTTCTGCACGAGTTGTTTTTGTAACAGTTTAAAGTCAGTTGTGTGATTCTCAGTTGATGAGTGACATGATGGCAAAGTGTGGAAACCCATACTAGGAATTTATCCTTTGCATTTAACCCATCCAAATACAGGGATTTATGCTACTTTTTTTTAATTTAGGAGCCCAGTCAAAAAATTCAGAAGCACCTTCTGATTAATTATCAACAAGTCTGATGCAAAATTAGCCTTCCCATTACCAGTGGTGGACAGTAACGAAGTAGTTGTACTTCGTTACTGTACTTAAGTACATTTTTCAAGTATCTGTACTTTACTGGAGTAGTTTTATTTTGAGTAACTTTTACTTTTACTTCACTACATTCCAAGGCATAAGATCGTACTTTTTACTTCACTACATTTCAAAAACATATCGTTACTCCTTATAATATATCACGTGTTCCGAGACGCAGAAGCGGTGTCTGATTAATGAACAAACTGATTATTTTCAATCGGTTCGCAAATCGCAACAAACGATTCATTCACGAATTGGACTGATCCATTTGCAGCTGTTCTCGAGTCGACAACTTATTGATTCAAATGAGCCGTTTAGAGCGAGTCTCCCGTCAACTGGATTCACAAACAAGAACCGGGAGATCATGTGAGCGTGTGCGCGAGTGATGCTGCCAAAAGTAAGTTATAATGTCGCATTTTAGGATTAATTATTGTATCTGTCAGTTGTTTGCAAACTAAATCTGCTGTAGAGGGTGATATATTTAAGCCCTCTGAAATGCTTGAATGCAGACACATTAACATCATTGTCTCTTTTTAGGTCAAAAAACATTAAAACAACGGATTAAATAAAATAACTCATGCCCGTTCATATTCCTCGCTGCTGTAACATTAACAGTTTTATTAAAATACTACGTATGTATCCTTATGTGACGTCTGTTTTTAAATTGTTTATTAACGGTATACTTTTTTATATTGTTCGGATAAACTAGCCTAGTAGACAGATGTTTGTACAAATGTTTATTCAACCATACTGAAAATAAGTAAATATAGCTGATGCTGACTTCCTAACAAACAAGCTTGCTGGTGCTAAGTTGAGGTAATTTTCAGATATGAAGTCCACATATTTATAATCAACCACAGTTTACATCTGAGGGAAAAACAAAAGATGTGATGTTCAGAACATGGTACAGAACTGCAGTAATTATCAAAGTGGAAAGTAAAGCCAGGAGTGTTTTTACACAGACAATGTTTGAGAAAAAATAATTAAATTTTTCTTCTTAACTTCAGGCCTTATTCTCCTATCATTTATAACTGTGCCGTTCTGCAAAATAACAAGCTTTAAAATTTTCACCTTTTCTTACTGGTTGAAATGAGATGGTCAAATCAGTTTTCTCTCAGGTACATGGCAATGTAAGCTTCACAGTGAACATCACTCTTGTCAACGTAGTCCATATCAACAACACTTGACTCCATGTAGGCTAGTGATTATTTTGGGAAAATCCAAGGCTTTTTGAACAGTAGGATGTATAAAAAAAATATATATATATATATATATATATATATATATATATATATATATATATATTAGCTAATATAAAGTTAAATTAAGTAACCTTTATAATAGTTCAGTACTTTTTTACTTAAGTACACAAAAAATGTATTACTTTTGTACTTTCACTCAAGTAAAATTGAAAAAGGAGTACTTTTACTTTTACTGGAGTAATATTCTATTATACGTATCTGTACTTTTACTCAAGTACTTGATTTGTGTACTTCGTCCACCACTGTCCGTCAATGACGGACAATTTTCGGTTAACGCGACCTCTGATGGAGTGTAAACTGATGTTGGGGAAAACTAATTTTCAAAGCAGTTTAACATAACGCTGCAACAAAACAAAATGTGACAAAAATAAAGGGATATGAATACTATTGCAAGGCACTGTATACTTAGGTAGTCTAATAGATTGTAAAAATACTAATAGTCTGATAAACTATTCAATTTTAGCTTTTAAATATTAATATACAATTTGACTCATCTGATTACTGTTTTGGCTGTTTAGGATTTTACTACTCCATATGGAAATCTATATCTGTTCCAAAAAATATTTTTTAGACCTCCGCTAAATACCTCTGACTAGTGTTGGGGAAATTTACTTTTAAAAGTAATGCATTACACTTTTGCTTTACTCCCTAAAAAAGTATCAAATTACTTTACTTAGTAGTGTGTTACATTACTTTTGTGTTACTTTTACTTATTAAATCTATGCAGGGCTTGCTTGTTTGTTTTTGATATAAAAAGTTTGATTTTTAACAAATGTAAAAGCCCTTTCATACCAAAAAGTGAAATGAATAAGCCTAAGACTGAAGCAAAAGCAAATTCATGTCTGTACATTAGAACTGCATAAGATGAAAGTTCAACACTCTTCAGCAATGAGAAAAAGTAAGCACGAATGTTAGCTAATCTAAAGTAAGTTTTGCTTATTAGACTGGTTGAATTGGATCAACAAAGGTCAGCAGCAAAGACATTGGTTAATAAAATGGGATTAAATACATAAATGAAAACAAAAAGTAACTGGCGGTACTTTTTTGAAAAATGGTTTTAGTTTTGGTTAACTATAATAACTCTGATGCATATTTCTAGCAAAATGCATCTTTCTAGAGCTATTTTTTCTTGAAAATTTGATCATTTAAAAACTTTGTTTCATATCAAAAGTAACAAAAAACAAAGTTCATTGTGATTATTGAACGGCAGGTGCTACAAATAATGTTTGTGAAGTTTTGTCCATCAACGGAAAACAGCATAGACTAAAGATCTTGGAATAATCTTGGAAAAATAAAGCACAAATGTTAGTTAGTCTAAAGTAAGTTTTGCTTAATAACATGGTTGAATTGGATCAACATTGGTTAATAAAATGGGATTAAATACATAAAGGAAACAAAAAGTAACTGACAATACTCTTTTGAAAAAGTAACTTAGATATTTTCTTGTAAATTAAAAAGTAATTCATTACTTTACTAGTTACTTGAAAAAAAAAAGCAATCTGATTATGTAACTTGCGTTACCCCAGCACTGAAAAATTCCCAGAAGCATGACACATCACAAATTATTATATTTTATTTTTATTTTTATTTTTATTTAAAAAATATATATTCTACTAAAGTACATAAAACTTGTTTGACTTGTTTGTTCAGCGATTGGATTAAGATTTGGGGAATTTGGAGGCCAAGTTAACACCTCAAACTTCTTGGGCTCCTAAAACCATTCTCAAACCATTTTTGCTTTGTAGCAGGGCACATTATCCTGCTGAAAGAGGCCACAGCCACCAGGGAATATCGGTTCCATAAAAGGGTGTACATGGTCTGCAACAACGCTTAGGTGCAACCTGGTGCCATGTGTTTCCCAGGTCAGCAACCCATCCAGCCATCCATGTGATGTAAAAGAAAACGTGATTCATCAGACCAAGCCACCTTCTTCCATTGATTTGTGGTCCAGTTCTGATGCTCACGTGCCCACTGTTGGCGCTTTCAGTAGTGGACCCTGACTGGTCTACAGCTATGTGGCCCCATATGCAACAATCTGCGATTCACTAACTTCATTAACATAAAAGGTGCCATAGAATGGAAAACTGTTTTTACCTTGGCATTGTTTCCTTGTTATATAAATCTAGTGTTTGCAAAAGACCACTGAAAAAGAGGCCAATTTCAATATAACACAGACTAAGACATTTTAGTCGTTATCATTAATAGTCACGCCCCCAACATTTGCATCGCCGAATCATCAGATGATCTGCAGGTAGTCTATTGTGAAAAAACAAAGCGAGGACAATAGCGAAAATGGCAGATCACGGAAATAAATGTTATGTTCCAGGATGTGCAGGGGATGTTAAGTGCAGGGATGGGTTGGTGTCTGTACTCAGAAAGCAATGGAAAACACATAATGCTATCTAATAAAATAAGGCAAGCCAATGAAGGGACACGTGAAATTGCAGTACACAAGATTTCACTTACCACATAAACAGAGTAAGGAGAGTGGTTGTCAAATGTGGTAAGTACTGCAGCTGTAGTATTGTGTTACACAGAGCATGTGGTATCGCCGATCTCAAAAGTGAACGTAAAAAGTTATTGTCCATTCCCTATGGCAGCTTCAATGTCCCGCATATTAATAGCGGCTTGAGCTCCGTAATTAAATATAAATTTTCCTCCATGTGTGACAGCTAAATGAGCCAATAATTGAAACAGCCAATCCGAGCAGAGCTCATCTTTATTATTCAAGAACCTTCCAAATAAGGTAATAACAGAGCAAACGTTCACTTGCTGCGTAATATATCCCACCCACTAAGAGACGCCTTAATGAAGAGATAATCAGTGTTATTCATTTCACCTGTCAATGGTCATAATGCTACGCCTGATCAGTTTATGCATAAGTAATATAAAAAAATGTTTCTTCTGCACAGAAATAATTAGTTAATTTAATTTTAAATCTTTTTAAAAAATATTTTGCAAAGTGCATAATGTAGCTATATATTAGTTATTTCTAAATAAATATATAATTGCATATAAATATTATTTAAAAAAATATTTCTCAGCACATAAATAATTAGTTAATATAAAGATTTTTTAAATAATATTTTTAGCACATAAATAATGAGTTAATATAAAGATTTTTTAAATACATTTTTAGCACATAAATAATGAGTTCATATAAAGATTTTTAAATAATATTTTTAGCAGATAAATAATGAGTTCATATAAAGATTTTTAAATAATATTTTTAGCACATAAATAATGAATTAATATAAAGATTTTTTAAATACATTTTTAGCACATAAATAATGAATTAATATAAAGATTTTTTAAATACATTTTTTAGCACATAATTAATGAGTTAATATAAAGATTTTTTATAAAAAAAATTTGCAATTAAATAATTAGTTAATATAAAGATTTAATAATTTGTTTAGCACATAAATAATTAGTTAATATAAAGATTTTTAAATACATTTTTGGCACATAATTAATGAGTTAATATAAAGATTTTTTAATAAAAAAATTAGCAATTAAATAATTAGTTAATATAAAGATTGTTAATAAAAAAAATAGCACATAAATAATGAGTTAATATTAAGATTTTTAATAAAAAAATTTAGCACATAAATGAGTTAATATTAAGATTTTTTAATAAAAAAAATTAGCACATAAATAATGAGTTAATATAAAGATTTAAGTAATTTTTTAGCACATAAATAATGAGTTAATATAAAAAATATTTAAGCACATTTTTAGCACATAGATAATGAGTTAATATAAAGATTTTTTAATTTTTTTTAGCACATAAATGAGTTTATATAAAGTTTTTTTTAAAGATTTTTTCGGCACATAAATAATTATATATAAATATATATATATATATTATTATTATTTTTTTTTTTTTTTTTTAATCCTTTTGCAAAGTGCATAATACAGCTATACAGGGCTTGAAATTGCGACCGTTTTGGTCGCATATGCTCCCAAAATTGAATCTGCGAGACATAAATTTTTTTTAACGAAACCGAAAGTAAAACGCACACGTGCATTCACAAACAATTTGAATACCCCACATTTAGAGAGCGATTCTACGCGAGAGCATTTTGCTTCAGATATTGAAATTATGTAATCAAATTTAAATCAGAAATTGCTCATGTAGGCAGCATCTTCGTGTAGATTGTTTAAAAAATGCAGTGGTTGCCTCTAATTTAAATGGCTCCACATGTAAAGATAATAAACATCTTTTTAATGTACTCATATTTTCATTCATTCTTGTCCCTTGCTTAAGGCATAAAGTATATATATTTTAAAAAAGGCTTTCAGAATCAGCCCATTTGCTTGTAAAACATCAGCAATCAGAATCGGAGGAATCAAGATCGGTGCATTAATAAAAAGAAATGCTGGGACAAGTGGCAGTTCTGCTGAGTTGGCACTAGTGGTGCACCTTAATATCCAATGGGTGCTCCTACATTTTTTGAAGTTGGGAGCACCAGTGCTAACAAGTAAAAGTTCATTTCAAGCCCTGTATTAGTTATATATGTTTTAAGTTTTTTTTCCCCGCACAAATAATATAAATATGCTGTTGTGCTATATCTATTTTTTTTTATATTATTTTCTACCTCATCTACTACTTCTACTAGCTTTCGTTTTTGATTTTTACATTCAGGATCAATGCCTAGAACTAGTAATGTCGGAGGATCTTTTCCAACTGAATCGGTTTTTTTGGATTGCTTTCCATGCAGCAGTATATGAGATCTATGCATTCTGTGTACAAAGAGGAGAGAGACATCAGATTATTACAGTAAACTTCATACTTGCTGAAACTGATTACGCTATTTTAAGACGTAATTCAAAAAAGTTTCTTTATGATCTGTCCACATGCCCTCACCTTTGGAAAGTTCTTCCGTGTACCAGGTCCTGTTAAAGATATCCCTGAGCTGCAAACCAGGGAACTTCCCACACAGCATCCTGTACAACAGCGTGCCTAAAGAATACACTGCTGCAGGCTTGCCGTGGTAGCTTCCGTAATTGATCTCTGGGGGAGCATAACGTTTCGTTCCACTGAACCCTGTATATGCAGACCTTCTCAAGCGGTCACCGCAGCCAAAGTCTATTAATTTGACCTGCAAGGTGTTTTTGTTAATGAGCAGGTTTTCCAGCTTGATGTCTCTGTGGACGACGCCTCTTTGGCAGCATATTATTGCAGCACTGACAACCTGCTGCATGACAATTCGTGCTGCTGGTTCCCCGATGCAGCCACCGCGTTGTAGTAGAAACTGCCTCATGTCTTCACATGGCATGGGCCGCTCTAAGACCAGTATGTATTCTGTCGGTGTCTCATACCAGTCCAGCAGCTGGATTATGTGAGGAACTCTAGGGCCTTTGTTTATCAGAATCATCACAGCGACCTCTACTGGCAAGGATTCAATAAAATAGTTCTACAGGAGAGGGACAAGTAACATGATGATTAGGAGATCTATCCGAATTAGTACAACAACATTTTGTAATCCCTCTCCTTACAAACAAATGCTGCTTTCACAATACACATCATGTTCTCACGTAGTGAAAAATACACCACGGAACAAAGAGGAAACTAAGACAAGACAGAGCAGGTCACTTGACAAAACAATTATTTTAGAAACATTTATAGATAAATTCAAACAATAAATACCATTTTGTGGCTCTTTAATATTTGTTGACAGATTACTGTATTTCCCTACTAGATCAATCGACGCACAAACCGATCGTCTTTTCTTTTTTATTTAAAGCACGAAATAAACATGAATGAACATAAGAATGTGTTTTATTTCGACCGTGAAAAGACGTCAATACACACAGTTTTGTATTAATCTACTCTCCTGTTTGGCATTATCATTGGTCAAATTGCATGTCAATCAAGCTGTTTGCGAAGGCTCAATTGTTTAATTAGGCCAATGTTTTTTCCCTTATAGAAACTTGTGCCACTTGGGACCCAAGACTGTGCGCAGCGATTTTCATGTTGATAGGACAAATGGTTGCGTAGGTATAGCCATTTTTATGTTTTTTTTTTCCCCTCTTACAGCACCACCAAGTGGTCAAGCTCTGCAATTTTTGTCCTGCAAACTCAGATTGAGCTCTTACATAAGTGTTGGCATCCCATTGCGACGGTGAGTCAGAAGTTCAACTTTTTTTAATTTTATTTTATAATTATAGATATTTGCTCTTCAGAGCACTGGTTTGGTTCCGATCAGGTGAAAACCCTAGACTAGTTTGCTAAAGTAGGTTTAGTAAAATTCCAAAATACCCAAAAATTTCGCCTGCGACTGATGCTTTAGGAGTTAATAGCGATTTCATAATAGCGATTACTTTTGATCGCTGTAGCGCCCCTGTCAGGCCAATTGGGGTGAGCTTTGGTGATGTTGTAGGCAATGTGAGTACTACCATCCCTTCAAGTTTCAAGCTTCTGCGACTTACGATTTGGTCTGCACGATCAGTTTTACGTCGAGATTGCTGATCCGTGACTATTCTAACAATTAGAATAGGGTTTCAGCAGTACACGCTTGAACCCCTAACAAATTGAACTGGAAATAGTAACTGAGAGTGAGAAAGCAAAGACAAACACAGAAGCAGCCTACTTACAATCTTGATTTTTCGTACGCCCTTCTTTTCCACAATTTTGAGTGCCACCTGTTCACAAAGAGAAAAAAAAGATTTATTTTTATTATTCTTTTTTTTTGTGATAACAATGTACAGTTAATTATCTGTGCAACATAATTCCAGTCATGAACCTTGATGTAAAAGAATGCTAAATCATTTTATTTGCAAGTAAAGAAACAAACCTTTTGTGAATCGGACAACCGGATCGCTTCATAGACGTCTCCAAAAGATCCATGACCCAGCTTTATACCAGCTTCATAATGCTGGAAGATGTTATCTGTAAAAAAAAAAAAAAAAAAAAAAAAGTAGATGGTAAATTTACAGTGTAAACCATCAAAACTTTTGATTAAAGACAGATTATTATGGTGCATCCCACAACCTAAAAAAAGGTTTTTGTGAACAAATCCAAAAATCCTTTTTTGTTCTAATGAAAAGTGGGTCATTTTTAGGGGGGTTGTATTTGCACATTTTTTCACACATACTCTTCGTATCATATTAAGGACCGTTTTGGAAAGCAATAACGGGGCCGTTTAGAAAATGGGGCCTGTCCAAATATACTCAATAGCCTATAAAACCTAAATGGAAACTCTAAACTTTACAAAACCTGGAGCGCACATGTGACGGATTTTAGACAGCTTCTGTTACAAAAGTCATAAACATTAAAAAACATCATATTTCTATGGTACTATTACCTGTATTTGCCAAAAATGCTTTTTAGGCATTGATTTAGGTCATTACAGGCTTGCTAATAATATGCAATGTCTTTTTTATATGTGCTTAAATGCTTTAAAGCATTAATTGCTGCTTACAGCTATATTTGTTTTTGTTTTTTATGCTTAAATACCTTTCTGCATCCTTAGAGAGTGATGAAAGGCTATAAATGAAAAGCAGAATTCACTTATATGGAGTTTTGATGCAAATGACAAACCTCAGACACGCTCATTTAGAATGAACCAAATACATTAACATTAGAATGAGACTAAGAGCAAATTGACCTGGAAACATGACCCTGGACCACAAAAACAGTCATAAGGGTCAGTTTTTTTTTAGATATTGAGATTTATAGATCATTAGAAAGCTTTCCATTGTTGTATGGTTTGTTAGGATAGGACAATATTTGGCCAAGATATGGATCAAAGGAATCAAAGGGTGCAAAAATAAAAATCGAAATATATATATATATATATATATATATTAGGGGTGGGCATAGATTAATTTTTTTAATCTAGATTAATCTAGATTAAATCTTGGAATTAATCTAGATTAATCTAGATTAAAATGGCTAATTTGAATTCTTCTGAAGGCATTCAGAATATGTGTGCTACCCAAATAATGACTTAAAGTCTTTGAGAATGGATCATAAAGCTGTTCTATGATAATTTGTTGATGAAAATAAATTGTTCAATTAGATGTACTTGTGTTTACTAACTAACTAACACTGAAATTATTTTTTCTCCCTATTAGATTGTGTTTTTTTTAACGTCAACACCTACCCAGCCCATTACGTTACACCGTACTTTTATTTTGACAGGTTGCCGTGAAGTTTCTGCGTCATACAGTATGATATGATGCTAGTTTTCTCAAATGAAACGGTAAAAGTGACACTCACAGCAGTTTGGGAGATTGAGTTTATCTGTTCATGTGAGATGAAAATGCCAAAAATTACCGGGAGCGTCACGTGGGTTTCAGTATGCGTGTAGTAAAAGCTCGTCTCCGCAATGCATATACAGCTAGGCAAACGGAACATACCGGATTTATATTAAAACGGTCCTTTTGCATTTCAGTTTTCACATACACTAGTCCATATCGCGATTTGAATTAAGTGACTGACCAACATTTGATTTATGAATCCAAAAAACGACGAATTTACGTGGCATTTCGCGCTATAGTAGATTAGGTTTTTATGAATGGAGGACGAGGAGATCCCGTCTGTGTTTTGGCGGAGGAGACGTAAACGCGCGACCATATTCTATAGTCTTCGGTATACATCCGCGTTAAACTATCAAGGTGAAAGTCATCATAGCTTGCGTAGTTTAGACCCAGCTCCCAACCCAAATTTGAGAATAGATTAACGGCGATATTTTTTTTATCGCGCGATAAGAGTTTCACGTTAACGCAGCACGTTAACGCCGATAACGGCCCACCACTAATATATATATATATATATATAAACTTTTTCAGTAGTCAAAATTAAGTTCTAAGTAATGCATATTACTAATCAAAAATTAAGTTTTCATATATTTAAAGTAGGACATTTATAAAATATCTTAATGGAACATAATCTTGATATCCTAATAATTTTGGCATTAAAGAAAATGTGATAATTTTGACCCATACAGTGTATTTTTGCCTATTGCTACTAATGTACCCGTGCTACTTAAGACTGGTTTTGTGGTCCAGGGTCACAAATATTGTGAAATAGACAGACATGAGAAGTTCTTTTGTGCATACAAATACAAAATGATCACTAAATGAGGCACAATGTCCAGAAAAAAATATTCAAACTGAGGTAGGCCTAATTTTAGCACATCTAAGGAGTCAGTGGTTGGGGTTTGTGTCAATAAACTGACCTGTCTTTCCTTTTAAATCTAAATGGATCTTTTCAGTCTCTGCATTCCAGAAAATGTTGTCCGATGGCGAAACTCTACTGTTCTCCTGGCTCACAGATGGCTCAGCGTCCTCATTAGCTGTGAGGGATGATACACAGCTGTACCAGCTGCACACTGATGTAGTGTCGCTTTGCTGTTCAGCTTCAGGAATGTCTTCATTACCCTCCTGCGCAGCGGCAGTGAGGGAAGACACACAGCTGTACATGGAAGTGATGGAAGTGCTCTGAGGCTCTATGTTGTTCTGTTGGGCTCCTGTGGTGTTTTTCTTAGATTTACGTGAAAAAGCCCATTTGCAGAACCTCTTAAACTTATTTTTCTTTTTTACTGGGCCTGGGTTCTCCTCAGGCCCTGGTGAGACACCTGCAGCAACAGCAGCATCTCTGCACTGGTCCTGTTCTGCTGCATTGGAGGTTCCCTTAGATTTAGGAGTAAATACCCGTTTAAAAAACCTCTCCATCTTTTTCGCCTTTCCTACTTTCTCTGGAACAGGTGATGCACATGCAGCAGCATGCTCTGCTCTGCAGTTGCGAGACGTGCACGGTTCCATTGGTCTAGATTTCTTTCTGATGTTCTAGCGAAAACTTTTATCAACTGAATTTGTCACAGCTCGAACGAAATTCTACCAATCAAGTGATATAAGACAATTCGAGCTGAAGTAGCCTACTAAATTCTAGCAAAAATCGACTGATCTCTACCAGTGACAAATTGGAACTGCACCGCAACCCGACCGCAGTTCCACTGGCCTTTAAACGACTGTGACGTCACAAAGACCCACAACGCTGTGTTGCCATGGCTTTTTTCGAATGTTTAGATGCAGCGGCATGAAGCGCAGCAGGGCCGAGGGTGGGGGCATTCGCGCCCCACCCCTCCTTTCCACTCCACTCCTTGTTGATCTTGATCGATTTGGAAACCGAAAAAACAAACAAACAAAAATAAAATAAATAAATAAAATAAAATAATAATAATAAAATAAAGCGCTGTTTGCGGAATAATAAATCAAAAAAGTAATACTTCTATAAATTATAATTTTTATTTGAATAAACTGGTTTCTGATTTCCAGATAATGTTGCATGGTTGTTTATGGTGGTGAGACCTTGTTTCTCAAAGCAGCACGTACAACTGGATGGAAAAAAGAAACAATTTTCACTACGAAATGAGTAAATTTCATCTACTATCATTTCCAGGGGTGTAGAATTAGGGGGGACGCATTTTTATCAAACAAACGTCATTCCATTGATACCTAATAAGTTAAAGTAAATATGCTATGTTAGAAAACTGCGCGCTTTTAAGGATGCGCATTTAAAACATGGATGGAAAGTAGGGGCCCAGCAAACATTGGTCCGACGGCGACGTCCTGTCCCTGGCCAAAAATAGTCGCGGTAGGACGACAAAATATGCAAAAAAATTACCACAAAATATTTCTTAAAAATGCATTCAGAAGCATTTGTACATGTCTACAATTATATGTGGTTGCATGTAAAGTTATTACTTTGACTTTTAGCTGAGTGTAGTTCAAAATAAACCCGGTTGTGAAAGGACGTCCAGCAGGTGACGTCTTTTACACGTGCATTTATAGTCCATCGTCAACCTCTATAAAATCCTTATGAAATATGCAAAAGCAATCGTGCTTACATTCACATTCACATTGGCATACTACAGTAATTAATTTTAGTGCCCAAAGTAGTTTCTTAAGAGGTTGTTAATAGACGTCCACTGACGTCCTTTAAACGTTTAGTAAGACCCATGCAAACCAGCACGGAAATCTTTATTTAAAAAACTCCCATTTGTTTTACATCTTGTTTTATGTCAAATTCTGTTCACAAATTGCTTGTAGTTAAGTGTGAAATCACTGCATTTACCCATTATTCCACCAGTTTCCCATACATTACAATATGATTTAATTATTTCGTTTTTAATGATTAAATATATATAGGCTATATACATAAGTTATTCATAAAGTCACAATTTAAAGTCTGAGCTGGATGCAAAAACTGCTGCCAAGATGTTGTTACAAATCTCGCGATATGGTATCTTTATAGCAGATTATCTCGCGATATGACAGTTTGTATACTCAATATTCCAGATCAATAGGTGGCGGTAATGCATCTTTTTATGCTGGTTTGGCAAAATCGCCAAAAAACACCAGAAGAAGAGGAGTGAGCCGTAACGTACACGAGGAGAGAGTTTTTTGAGTTTACAAATCATAAAAAATTCATCGATGGGTAAAATTCATCGATGGGTAAGTACATTTTGAGGTATTTTATTAATGTATTTTATTTTTACTTGTTTTACTCGGAGGAACCAAAAGCAAGTATAAGCACACTGTCAAGTTAAATTAAGTTGGGCTAAAGTTAGCTAGTATGCTAAAAGGTAATGTTTAATGCTAGGGCCTTTTTTAACCCTAAAAAGAAACTCATCTGTGGCAAAATAAAAAGTTTATGAAAATTAAAAGTTGAAGTAGCCAGCTTTCGAATATTTTTAAATTTTCTCAATTTGTTGTTTTATGTGTAAGCGTTATCACAGAATGTTAAAGTGTGTTTGTGTTAATGACTTGTATGAGATATATTAAAAATTATATATTCAGGATACTATATGCATTGACACACACACACACACACACACACACACACATATATATACATATATATATATATATATATATATATATTTATTTATTTATTTATTTATTTATTATTAGGCAAGCTATAAAAGAAAAAAAAAACAATAGTTAAATGTATATATGTACTTTGATATCAATGACATGCAGCACATAAGAGCACATCGGTTGATTAAACATGTTTAAAGATTAAATTAAAAAGTACTACTCAGATGTAGCATTCTGAAAGTTTATTTCTGAAAATAAATGCAATGAAAGACTGATATGTTAAACCTGTAGGAGGAGCTCAGGAATAATTCACTGAAATCTGTAAATTAATTTGAGCATGGCTGACTTCAATAAATGCTTTAAAAGTATTTTGTAATTTCAGATTTGCTAAACATGTCCTCTGACTATCAAAGAAAGTGGCAATAGGGGTTCAATCTTCAACTGGCTGGCAGGAGCCGCCGCTGGCAGGTCATGTGACCTGTCAGTGGATGGTGGCAGCTGCCAGTCTAATTCTGACCGTCATGTGACCTGCCAGTGGCGGGCTGGTAGCTGGCAGTCTCAATGGTTTTAGATCTGAGAGTGTAACACCTTTTCTGTCACTCTGGCTGCAAGGAAATACAGTATTTTATTGTTATGACCATATTTTATGACTCTGTTCTTTTGTATGATTGACCTTCTAGTTTTTTTTTTCCATAATTAAAGCAGTCAAATGAACGTGATCACGACTGGTTGTTTACTGACTCTTCGCTGAAACTCAGCCGTCGCCAAACTTACGGCCGTCTGAACTACCAGTGGAAGCGTCAATAAGCTGCCAGTTGAAACCACGGCCATTTAAACACTTTATTCATAATAAAACTCATTAAAATGTGGATGAATTATAAGACTAGACCCATAAGAAGATATTAACGATCATGAAATAACATATGTCCTTGTAGCAAGAGTGGTAGAAAACGCGTAATCTCGGAGCGCTCTGGCAGCTGACTGACTGAGCTACCAGTGGAAGCGTCAATAAGCTGCCAGTTGAAACCACCGCAAAAGCAAAAAAAAAAGCACAAAACACAAAATCCGCCGAAAATGGCAGCTGGCAGCTATGCCTCAACAAGTTTCAGCAACAACAGATTTTCGGTGGATTTTGTGTTTTGTGCTTAATTCTTATTGTGAACCTGTTCAGTTCTTTATTTTAGCGCGATTAAAGTGTTTAAATGGCGGTGGTTTCAACTGGCAGCTTATTGACGCTTCCACTGGTAGCTCAGTCACAGTTTTACTATAGTATTACTACAATATAACCGTAGCTAGCTTGTAAGCATTAGGAATATAATTAATGGTACCATATGAGAAGGCATAACTGGTCAGTTAACCTCAGTTTTTTAAATATTATAATCATCAAGTCTAGTTACATCTTAGTCACACTGTTTGCACAGCTAATTTGTGGTTTTTTGTCATGTGTGTCTTTAGGCCTTTGGGAGACATTGCAAGACATGAGGATGTGTGAAGATCTGAAGCAGTGGAGCCAGCTGTTATTAACCACCTCTAATATAATATAATATATTATAATATAACACATTAGTGTGATACCCACACTGAAAATATTTTTCTTTTAGTGGTATATGTTTGGTACATCTACATGTATATATTAACAGTTGCAGTGTTGTGAAATAATATGAAATAATATTTATGATTTATTGCTGTATAAATTTAAATGAATTGAATTAGCCATAAATGCAGATCTGCTTGATATATATGTTGTAAACTTCAATAAAAACTTTATACAGTATGACAATTTGTGATTGTGATTATTTTGTATTAATTGTCACCAAAATGGGGCCATTCAAAACCTTAATAAAGTAATCCTTCATCTGTAAACTGTCTAATAGCTGACACAACACATGCAGGTAAGGGCTTCCTGATGAATACCAGCGTGCACAACTTGACTGTATGCTGTCAATATTAATTGTCTTATACCAATGGCATCAAAAAGTTTTACTTTATATGTATTTGTGACCTAAATATTGTCAAACTGTAATTGAGATTACATTTTACTGTTTATTTGTACGTACAAGTATTTAGCTCAGAGTAATAAATGATCTCTACCATAAACTTACTCATGTCTGCTGGCCTGGAGATGTCTATGCCCCTGCCTAAAATGCATTTAAGCTATCTGTAGAACCTATTTTGATTTCAGACAGCAGGCCTCAAAGCCTGGGTGCAGAGTCAGAGACAGCACATCAAGTTTGGGGGCATTTCCCATATAAGCATATAATAAAACAAAAAGGTGTTTATCTCTCTCGCGCGCGGTAATAAAAAACCCGCTATATCACGTAACGTTTGCGTCGGATATTAACGAGTATGACACACTTGATCAACGATTATTCGTTTGTGTTACTGGTAAGTAGAATCAATACTTCTAGATGACCAATGCTATGATTTTTCCCGATTAGATATCGTCAGCTAACACTGATCTCTCACAGACACCTGCCCTGTTCTCCTCACACCACAACCTAATTTGTCTCCTCTGACCATTGTTCTGTTTAATCCTGGCATGTCCCTTCTCTCTTGGCCACATAACCGGCTCTTATTTGTGTCTGTGGTTCGTCATACTATTGTAAATAAACATTTTAAATGTTCTCCGCGTCCGAACAGTCATTGCGATCTATTGTTTTCCAATAGTTTACATTGACCGCTCTCCCTCTCGTTACGTCACTGCCGGTTTGGCATTTTTTCAGATGCGGAAGTAAAATTCTCTCACAAAAACGACTCCAGAAGCCTTAATAGCGTATTTTGAAGTATATTTTAAAGAAAATCTAGTTCCTACATTATTTTTCAATACATCAATTCACTGGAGTCTCTAACCTGCAATATACACTTTAAGGGTTAACTTTTGGAGAGTGGCTGCACTATTTATTATTGAATGCTTATGATATAATATATCACCATTAGTAACATAAGTCAATCTGTTGATTTTACAGACCGAGCATGAAGAGACTGGACCTGGACTTGGTTTGGCGGTACCACCACAACCCTAATATTTTCATTTTAAGCTTAAATTAGACTGAGTTACCAGTACAAGCTTCAGTGTTAATGTGAATATTTGTTGTCGTTGTTTTCGTTTCAAGTTTTTATAATATCATTTTTCTTTCAAGTGTACTATTTATACTAATAATTTTTGTAATTCCCACTGTTAAGTTTGTCAAGTCTACAAGTAGAATGGTTGTAGTGTTAATAAAAAATAAAGTTCAAAGAATGGTTCAGGGACATTATTCTATCCATAAATAAATTTTAAAGAATGTGGGCATTTTAATGTTTTTGGAATGTTCCAAATAAATGTTCTCTAACCGTTGTATTAATAGTCAAATCGAGGTGGAAAGAACGTTAAAGGAAAGTTATGCTAACCTTAAAATAATGTTGTACTATCATTAAAAAAGGAACAGTTTTTAATGTTTTTAGAACGTTACAAATCAAAGTTCTTTGAACAGTGTATTAATAGTGAAATTGAGGTGGAATGAACGTTGCAGGATCGTTATTCTAACCTTAAGACAATGTTGTGCTAACATAAAAAATGGACAATTTAACGCTTTTAGAACGTTACTAATAAACGTTCTTTGAACGTTGTATTAATAGTAAATTGAGGTGGAAAGAACATTGCAGGAACGTTATGCTAACCTTAAGGTAATGTTCCAGCAATGTCAAACAAACTGGACATTTCCACGTTTCTAGAACATTTTTAAATCACGTTCCCACAACGTTCTCAGAACATTACTTTGTTAGCTGGGCAGATGCCAGATGCCCCACATTTTTGAAAAGGGGTTGTTTTGAAAGGGGTAGATGCTGGAATCCTCTTCAGGAGTGAGTTTAGCATTATCATTCACATGCTTTACATTTTCAGTTATTCCTACAATTTGTCTCAGGTTACCTTACAGCAACACGTGGAGGCTAGTTTTCAGTCAGCACACTCAACTGGCTATAAGACACATTTTGTTCTAAAAAGCTAAAATAAAGTTTTGCATGAAGGTTTGTGAGAGAAAGAAAAGTGGCAGCTACGCAGTCTTTATCTTAGCACTTTTGATACAAACAAAACAAAAACAAAACATTTTTTGGTGGGTCACACTGTGGCCTCTCCCTTGCTGACAAAGAAAGGTCTAAATAAATTAATGTCTTAGTAAATGAGTCAGACATTAAATAAATGTAGACATAATGCATAAATAAGTATGAAATTAAGTAAATATTAAATGAAATAAACAATTGTGGACATAAACATTGTCATAAATACATGAAAGAATAAATGAAAGAATGAATGAATGCATTTTGGAAAAATAAAATAATTTGTAAATATTTGTAAAATAATATTTTTCGGTAACACTTTACAATACGTGTGCACAAATAAGCATTAATTCATGCTTTATTAGTGCACAGATAATCACAAGTTAATGTATAATTAATGAAGAACTAAACAATTTATTAATAATTACTACATCAGCACCTAATGACCATTCTATATGATTCATAGATTAAGTAATCAATAAATTGTTATTAGTTAATTGTGCCATAATGTATGAATTCCCTAATAACTTTTTTCATTAACTAATGTAAATTCATCTGTTAGTTACCACAGTGGTCAAAGCTATGTACTTCAACTTCCAGTTGTCTGTTTTAATTAATCATTAGCTAATGATTTGCAAAGATATCATTATGTTATGACTTTACTTACTGAGGCACAAAACTATTAACTAATTGTTAAGTAATATGTCATTGTGGTTATGATATATAATTAATCAGTCATGTGCCTTAATGTGTTGAAACCATGCATTTAAACTTCCATTTGTCTGCTTTAATTAATCATTAGCTAATGATTTCTAAAGATATCATTATGTTATGACTTTACTTATTGAGGCACAGAACTGCAAGTTGAAATACATGACTTGAACCCATTTTGGTAATTAATACATGAATTTACACTATTAGTTAATAAAAGTGGTTATTAGGAAATTAATACATTATGACACATTTAACTAATAACAATTTATTGATTACTTAATCTATAAATCATACAGAATGTTCATTAGTTGCTGATGTAGTAATGATTAATAAATTGTTTATTTCTTCATTAATTATACATTAAATCGTGATTATCTGTGCATTAATTAAACATAAATTAATGCACATTTGTGCACACGTATTGTAAAGTGTTACCTATTTTTCTCATTTAATTCTTTATACATATTTTAATATGTATAATTGGCGAGAAGACAGAGGAGCTAATCAAGGACTACAAGGTAAAGAAAACTGCTCAAATGAAATCAAACAGTTTTTGAAATCAAATTGAATGGAAAAGTTTAGCCAATAGGTCTTAAATGTAGTTAACATGGCCTTCAATTGCATTAAGTTTCAATCTGTGATACCCGTAGACATTCTTATGAAGCTACAAACTACCAAAGCCACCAGTCTGATCTCCCATGTGGGGAGTAAGAGAGTGACTCATTCACATGGTATACAAGGGGGTTTTATTCTTTCTGGAATATTTTACAGGTTTTTGATGATGATGATGCTGCAACTGTCCAAGAGGCCCTTACTACACAAGTCCTCAACATCTTCGTGGTCAGCAAAGCCAGAGATGAAGATCTCCCCAAACAAGCTGGAATAGCCATAGAGGGAGCAGAGTTCCTTTTTGGCATCCCTGATGTGGCACATGCTTGTACCTACCTGATGGGCCTTATCTATGCCTTGGAACTAAGGTACCCTAACAAACTGAAATACACCTTTGAGGTTTTTCAGAAGATCTTCCTAGAGCTGGAGGATGTCAACCAAAAGGTGTCCTCCAAAGTTCATGATCTCAAGGTCAGTTTACATGCATAAAAGCCATAAAGACATTGCTAGACGTTTTAAGTGCCCTCTTGTCAAAGTTTACAGTTGTCTGTTTTACATTGCATCTTCTCAGGTTTTCCACCATGCTTCTTCAGTTTACATTTTTATGCTTTGAAGCTTGAATATGCTAAAATATGTTATGTGGTGTAAATTCCATCAGTTGTCTGCTGTTTGTTTTGTAGACATCTTTGGAAAAGTTCCCTTTACTACAGTGGCTGAGAAGTGCAAAACAGATTAACAAATTTCAAAACAAAATTACATTTCAGGAAACAGAATACATTTTTGGAAACACATTTACATTTTAAGAAACAAATTTACATTTTCAGAAACAAATTAACATTTTAGGAAACAAATTTATATTTTAAGAAACTAATATACATTTTCGGAAACAAGTTTACATTTTCAGAAAAAAATTAACATTTTATTAAACAAGTTTACATTTTCGGAAACAACTCTACAAGAGGCAAAACACAGATACAAATCCTGAAACAAATTAACAAAAAGCCGGTTCCACACGGATAGGGAACGTCCTAAAGACCGAATGTGATGTGACCTCATTTAGTAGTTCAAATAAATAATTAGTAGTTCTGCTACTCTCTGGAGGTCAGTTAGTCAGTCAAATTTGTTTCCTAAAATTTTAATTTGTTTCTAAAAATGTAAACTTGTTTCCGGAAATGTATATTTTTTTCTTAAAATGTAAATTTGTTTCCTAAAATGTACATTTCTTTCCGAAAATATATATTTGTTTCTTCAAATGTAAATGTGTTTCCAAAAATGTATATATCTGTTTCCTGAAATGTAATCTTGTTTTCAAATTTGTTGGTGTTTTTTCGAATGTATAAATGTGTTTTGCACTTTTCAGCCACCCTACTTTACATTAGAAGAACCAGAAAGTAATAGGATGCAAATCCCATGAGTTATGTGTTGGGTCATTGGCATTGTCTTATGGCGCGTCTGCCGCTGGCATCTCAGGTGTTTCAATGTTGTCAGTATAATGGAGTTTACGGTCCTATTTTCTTATCAAAGTGTCTTTGGTATATATATTGTATGTCCCGTGACATGAAATACACTAAAATATTACAATACATCTTGAACTATTGTTAAACAAGCCCTTTTGTTAAGTTGAATAATTAATACCAGATGTTGTTTGAATAATATGAGCATTGTTGCAGAGTATACAGTATTAGAGCTGAAACTAAAAATAATATTCATTGTTTTACAATCTGTCTTTTTTCAATTACTTAGTTTTTGATGGTAAAATGTTTCCCGAAGCCCAAATGTGTTGTTTTAAAGATGAATTGATTATTAAGAATCCACTAAACAAATCTGTAATGAATTGAGTAATGTATTGAGTACAGTACACCCAGTTATTGCCCAAGTCAGTGGCAGTACATGTATGATATGAGTTTTGTGTGAATTTGCAATAAAATGTAAATTTTGGTGACTTGTGAACTCTTGATTGTGTTTCACCTTTCCTCTCGTGAAACTGTCACAATTTGTACCAGGGAATTCACCCTCTTTTTGTTATGTCATTTTTTTCTACAGCACCATGAGGCCAAAATGTCCATTTTTAAATTGGACAGATTGACCAACATACAGATCACGTACAGTACTAGATTTAAGTTGCTCACCATAACAAAAACATATTGTGTTTTATCTACTGAGAAATAGTAAGGCAACTTTTTGCATCATTTTATCACGTAGATCAAACAAGAGTTGTCTTTGTATGTACATCATTCATTTTGCAAGTCAGGTTAACTTAAATTTGCAAGTAAAGTTAACTCACTTTTGCTAGTAAAGTAAACTGAAAACGTCTCTGAATGAGTCATCGATTCCCATTGATGGGATCGATTCTAAACTTCGGAATCGACTCTCAATTCCCAATGCCTTGGAATCGAGAAACCGATTATTTTTTGGGCCGGGGCACGCTTACATCATGTACAAGATAACGGAGAAAACTCCTTTTGCTAATATTCTGCCTAATAAATGTATAATTTATGACACGCATTGATTTACATATTGCTCTGACATATCTTAAAATATGTCAGTTCCATTGTTCTGTCTCAAGATCCACACCAGTAACGTTTTCTTCTAAGGCATTTTTGCAAAAGCTGCTTAAATATCTTAATTTAACTAAATCCTAGTCCTGGATTAAGCTAAACCCTGTCTGTGAAACCAGGCCTAAATATCTGAAATCTTTTTGCTTATTTAGTAAATGCATCTTGATTTAAGAATATCTTAGTATTTTGTCCTGTTTCTAGTCTTTTATGCATATAAGGCATAAAAGCCAAACAGAAAGCAGCACACACAGGCATATGCCGTATGAAGACAAGACAACAAATATTAAAATCTAAATTAAAAATTTATCAGTCTTTTCAGAACCAGAAGAATACTTTATCACCATTCACTTTTGATTTCAAGCTTGACACTTAGATCATTTTTGTCCTCCACGTTTACCCCACAGGCCTCTTCCTTTTTAGGAAAGTGGACCTGCAACTCATCTGGCAGGTTACCAGTCTTTAAGGAACTGCAAGTTTTACACCTGTCCTTCTTCGGATGGTAAAGACCCAGGTTCTGCTCTTTAAATTCTTCTGAGAACACCTGCCTCGAGAAGGGTCTCAGCATCTTTTCCTCAGCAGCATGATGGTAGACTTTATACAGGCTAGTTATGGACTGGAAGACAGGCTCCAGGTACTGTTTTGATGTTAATGACCCACAGTAGCATAAAGCCACCTTTGGGAGATCCTGCAGAAAACTCTTCATGAACTCACGATCCTCACGTCTGAGGTTTGCTGCTGTATTCTGTGGTGTGTTTCCTGTGTCTTGCACCCAGTTAAGAGCACACCAATCCCCTATTCCCAGCGTTGCCAAAAATAAACTTTTACACACCCTTCTTCTCTGTCCATCAACTTTTAAGAAGTAAATAAGAGTAGACACCCTTCTTGAATTTTCACAGCCCCTTCTCCTCATTACTGGCATTACATCCACCAAACCACGCACATACGTTTTCTTCTCTTCCCAGTTCATGTTCTCCCAGAAACATTTAAAAATCTTCTCTCTGTCTGCTTCTTCAATTGTACCGCATTGATGCTTGGAGGACTTCACACATCCAGCTGACTGACATCTTGGTCCCATCACTCGGGGCTCCATGTTAACTTGTTCATTCCTGCTTATCCCAACATACGGTTGTCCCATCATTCTTCTCCTTTTATTAACCACAAGCTATTGCAAAAAAATATTTCAAATTGATTTAGTATTATTTTATAAACTGTCTAACCTTTGCAAAAATAATAAATTTGCTAGACATTAAAATACAATTTTGTATTTTACACACCTTTTTGTATTGATATAGGCTTTCAATTTTATCATGTCATCAGTGCAAAGTAATCCACTTCCACAAGAAATATAAATCATAAAATGATAAAAACCTCAAAATATTTATAAGTAATGTTATAGAATAGGCTAAACTGCAACTAATCATACATATAAATCATGTAAAACTACAGTTTTTTTTTTTTTTTTTTTTTACAATTCAAATACTTTACAGTGTCTCTAAAGTCACCTTCCACCCAGTTAGTATGTGCTTTCTCGCCTTCCAAAATAGACTGCAATTCTATTGAGACCATTTTCCGGAAGTGATATTGTTCATTTTTCCCACTTGCCTCTCTACAAACTTTTAAATATGTGGCTGTAAATTAGTGACTACAAATGCTGATTTCATTTGTGACCATTTATCACCATTCATCATATATATATATATATATATATATATATAATAACTATTATTATTTTTTATTTATTTTTTTGTAGCAATAGCCAAAAATACCACCAAACTATTTAGTAAATTTCCCACTTTAAATATATCAAAACTTAATCTCTGATTAGTAATATGCATTGCCAAGAATTTCATTTGGACAACTATAAGGGCGATTTTCTCAATATTCTGATTGGAAAGCTTATTTATTCAGTTTTCAGATTATGTATAAATCTCAATTTCAAACAATTTACATTTATGACTGGATTTGCAGTCCAGGGTCACATTTAATTCCATCTTTGTTATACCTGATAATGAGCTAATTAGTTAAACCAAGGGGGCTTATCAATATTAGGGATGAGCAAGTACAGCATTATCTGTATCTGTTAACCATATGAATTATCTGTATCTGTAGCTGTACTCGGAGTGGGCGGGGTCTAACCCGGAAGTGGGTGGGATTTAACCTGGAAGTTGGTCATGTTGTCTTGAAATGGGCGGGGCTTTAACCGGTATGTTATTTTAAGCATGCAATTGATATGGGTTGATCAGAAATTGTTATATTTATTGCTGATTAGAAAACTATTTACATGACAGCATCAGCATTGAGCTTCAGATCAGTGGTTTTGATCATGATAACAAACGAACCATATACAGAACAAGTTTTGCAACAATGAATACAACACATGCGGTTCCAATTATGAAGTAAAATGTAATGAACAAGAGTTTATTTCAACATAACTTTCTTTTTTTAACCTTGAGCATTGTGATTTATTTATTTATTTATTTATTTGGTTCTTTTTTTTTCCACACCAGGTATGTGTGTGTGTGTGTGTGTGTGTGTGTGTGTGTGTGTGTGTAGCTAATTCATTTGTAATATAGTTTTTTTTATACCACTACTTCGAACCAGCAGAAGGTTTAAAGAAAAAAAAGAAAGAAAAAAAAACAGATGAACGGCAGAGAGAGGGAGAGAATGTGTGTGTGTGTGTGTGTGTGTGTGTGTAACTAATTAATTTGTAATACCACTACTTCCTTTTTTATTTATTTATTTATTTATTTATGAAATACAAAAAAGAAAGTGTCAGACACAAGTTGCTCTTACCAAGCACCACGTCTGAACAAACCCCACGTTTACCAAAACTCTACTGGTTAAGTAAGTACTACAAACAAACCAAAGTAAAAAACAAACCTGAAGAAACCCTAAACGTCAATGGAAAAAAACCCACAAACCTGAGTGACTGAGGGAGAGAACGAGAGAGAGCGCGCTGTTCTCTTCTCTTCTCAGTGTTCTGTGTGTGTGTGTGTGTGTGAGCAGAGCGGGACCGTTCACATGTCGCGCCTAAAACGCGTGGAAAACACTAGGCGCGCCACTTTCTTCCTTATCAACAAAGCGCTCGGGCGCTTGCGCTCCGGAAGCGTCTGCCGTTTCTAAGCAACCATCAGCTGCGCTCTAGCTCCAAGCTTCGGTGCGCTTGCTGCATTCTGAAAACTTGAGATGTTTTTATCTCGATGCGGCGCAGACGCGCCTGGAAAAAACGAGCGCGTCGCACCGCGTCGCTTCCATTATGCGAGCGCAAGCCGTGCGTCTACATTTGAAATAACGAATTTGAGCGTGCAAAAGACGCTACATGTGAACGGCCCCTAAATCTGTATGTGTGTAGGGGAGGGGCGCTGTGATTAGTCTATCACAGAACGCAGACACAGTAAACTACCCAATGAGAATTTTTATTCAATCCGAGCACAGATATTGACTCGTATTACTCGTATGATACTCGTACTCGGCAAAAGTGCTTTATCCGTGCCGGATACTCGTTTCAGCCGAGTATCCGGCTCAACTCTAATCAATATACAGTATAATTCAAGAAACCAAGGCTGCGTCCGAAATCGCATACTTCCCTACTATATAGTACGCAAAAAACAGTATGTAGTATGTCCGAATTCATAGTATTCGAAATTCAATAGGCGAGAAGTACCTGGATGACCTACTGCTTCCGCCCGAATTCTGCAGTACGCCTACCATGGACACTTTCCTATCCCATGAGGCTCCGGGAGAGGAGGCGTCATATTCGAAAAATGGAAAGTGGAGACGCGGCTCTTTTCAAGTAAGTACCTCAGGTTAAAACGTTGTTTAATTGTGATTAAATTTCACTTGTTTAACATGACTTATTGAAAGTTCAAACATTGTAAATCGATAAGGTGAGTTCGTGAATCGGCTGTAAGAAGTTTGTTTTGTACATCAGCTTGTTAACACAGTTTTTTTTAACGGAGACATTCGTTGTTTAGCAGTTTAATGAGATTAGAAAATTAAACAAATTAAAACTATTTGTTTCCTCTTCTACTAGGATTACTTTTTAGTTGAGATTTTGTTGGCTGCATATCAAGCTAGTAATAAGTAAAGTTATGCTTCAGCTTGTCAATGTAAGTTAGCATTAATTGATTGATCATGACTAATGCAGGGACAGGGGTGAAGGGGGCCCCTAGCCCAAAACAATTTGCAACACTTATCAACAATGTATTTTCGTTTGTCTATATTAGAGGGCCTAGATTCTTTCGGTGCTTTCAGGGGGCCCCTCGGCCCTGCTATAGGAACTTTAAAGGGAAATGGCTGCATGGGAGCCTACTTTTAGAAGGCCCTCTTAGGCCCTCGTATTATGGTCCTGGCTTCTGGCTACCAGGGGGTCCTAGGGAGGATGGGGGCTTTGGGGGCTTTTAGAGGGCCCTCTGATTATGAGGGCCCTACTAGGGGGCCCTAGGGAGCAGGGTGTAGTGTACCTTTAGAGGGCCATCTGATTACAAGGGCCCCTACCAAGGGGCCCCTGGCTTCTGGGGGGAGGGGAGGGGGCGTGTTAACAGCCTTACAGAAGGCCCTCTGACTAGGGAGGGGTAGCATGGTGGGATGGAGGCGGTTAACCTGCCCGCTGAGTGCCCCCCAGACCAGTGTAGCAGTGTAAGAGTTTGACCAGTGTAATCACTCCCAGGGCTGCAGTGGAGGCTAAACACAAGTAAACACGGCTAACTCACTCGTTGCAGCATATCCTTCAGATCTGAACATGAGCCTGGCAGATGAACTGATGCAGTACAAGTCATTCAAGTCAGAAAAAGAGACATGCCCAAGTAAAATGTTCAGAACAATGATGGATTTAGATTTGCAATCAACCTTTCCAAATGTGTACTTCTTTTTGACCCTGCCTATTACAAACTGTGAAGGGGAGCGCTCATTTTCCAAACTCACTCGCATTAAAAATGAACTCAGGATTAGGATGTGCCAATACCGCCTGAATTCACTGTCACTTCTGGCCATCGAATCAAAGTTGGTTAGACAGCTTAACTTTGATGAATTAGTGGATGACTTTGCAAGAAGGAAGAGTAGAAAGAAAGTTATGTAAGTTAGGCTAATGACAGATGGGTTAGGGTTAGTGTTTGACAGGTGGTTTAACATTTTCATTTCTTTTTTTTTTTTTTTTACTTTTTCACTAAATATCTATAATTAGATCTAAATGTTTTCCATATTATACAAATTGGTGACTTGGAGTAGGAACAGTAAAATTAAATGTTATTTCTCCCTTTAGCTGCATAAAAAGTCCCCAAAGTTTCACAACTGGTTCATGGTGAATTATTTTCTAAATGTATCAAAATCTCCCCCCCTCCCCCTTAAGAACGTGACACATGCTGGCTGGCTGCCAGTGTAGAGCCCAGCCCACCAGCTGCTGCCAATACACAGTCTATGGCTGCTTTGCACAGGTTATGGAATGTTGCTAATATTCGGATCAAAGATTCTAGGGTGTTATTCTACTCTAGGAAGTTCTGCATACAATACATTGTTTTAATGCTATTTTAATCCAAGTTATTTTACCAAATACATCGCTGATTTTAAGCTAGATCATATTGCTTAGTTGATTTTGTTTACCCATGCCAACGGTTGCTAAGGGAAGAAAAGCCATGCTTTTAAACAAGGGTATCGTTAATTTCAACCCAATTGGCCGGTAATAGCAAATGCACATGGATTTGACAGAAAATTAAGCAATTAAAATGAAGAAAAGAAAATAATTATATGGGCGTTCGGTAGACGTTTCTAGTGGGCATTCCCAAGTTGAAATCATGGATATGTTTTTCTTGTCGTGGCGCAACGTGTTCTCTTACGAGAGGTCTCTCCTACTGCGTAGCTTACGCTAGGGGAAAATCCTTTCCGCGAGAGATATTGAAGCCAAAAAATTATCCTTAATTTTGTATTAATGTAAAACGCGTTGCCGCGGTGAGCAGACATAGGCGAGGCGTATTGCTTGCCTATTGGCTGCTCCGCAGCAACTGCAGCACCTATCGAGCGAGGCTTGGCGCGATGCCAGCTCCATTGCATTTCGCGCCTGATACGTCATCTCCCGCCGAAAGTGGCGTGATCCCAGCCTATAAATATCGCTCGCAGGTAGCTACACTCTGATTTTTTCATCCTTCACGCGACGCCTTCGCATCGCTGGAGCTGGAGAAGAAGCCGCCGTCGACTGGAAGCTCATCAGCGGGACGAGTCTGAAGCTGCTGGCTACGCCGCCTTCCTGCCTTCCTGCTGCGCTTTCCGGCGCTCATATCCTTTACTTGCTATCCTTACTAAAAGAGCAGCGTCTTTTTAAAGATGCCGTCTTGCGACTCATGCGGAGTTGCACTCAGTGACGGGGACCGCCACGCTGTGTGCGTTTCCTGCCTGGGAGAAGACCACGCTGTGATGGCGCTCGCCGAGGGAGGATGCCCTCAGTGCGAGTCTCTGGCCATGGCGACTCTGAGGACTCGCCTGGCCTTCTTTTCACAGCCTGCTCCGAAGCCTGCTGCGGCGCCGCGCCGTAAAAAGCGCCGTGCCCAGAGGCTGCCGGAATCGTCCTCCAGCCGTCAAAGCTTGCCGCCGCGCCTGCTAGCTTCACCTATCTTCACCTTCTCGGTGCCGGATTTGGAGCAGCCGCTGTCAGCCGCTGCCCCCGCCGAAGGCGCCGTTGAGGGGTGTGGAATGGAGAAGGAGGAGGACTCCTGTTCGCTGGCAGCGTCAGGCAGTGAGGATTGGGCGAACTCTGTGGACGTCGCCCCCCCTGCTCACGCCCCACCCAGCGCGAGAGCCTCGATAGAGTCAGAGCTCGTGAGGATTTTAACTCAAGCCACGGCAAGCCTGGGCTTGGAGTGGTCCTCACCGGAGCAGCCTGCTCACAACCGGCTGGACGGCCGGTTCCTGCCGAAAGGAGAGCGGACGTCGCAAGCAAAGCCCGCCCCTTTCCTTCCCGAACTCCACCAGGAGCTTGCAAAGTCTTGGGGCGCCCCCTACTCAGCGAGAGTGCGCCCATCCTCCTCCCCGGCGTTCTCTGTGGTTGACGCCGCCGAGAGTAGAGGATACCTGGCTATTCCTCCTGTGGAAGAGGCGATAGCGGCCCACTTATGCTCGCCCTCTGCTGGACGGCGTGCTAAGCCGGCGCTTCCGTCAAAAGCCTGCAGACAAACATCGAGTCTGCTCCACCGAGCCTTCGCCGCGGCGGGACAGGCCGCCTCAGTGCTGCACACGATGGCCACGCTGCAGATCTTCCAGGCAGACCTTCTCCAAAAACTGGACGAGGAAGGCCCTGACGCGATCTGCGTGCCGGATTTGAGGAGCGCCACGGACCTCGCTCTCCGTGCCACCAAATCGGCAGCTCAGGCTATCGGACGCAACATGGCGGCGCTGACGGTGACAGAAAGGCACTTGTGGCTCACGCTCTCAGAGATGGCGGAGTCCGAGCGCACAGCCTTTCTCGACACGCCGTTTTCGACGACGGGTCTGTTCGGCGCTTCCCTGAAGGACTTCACTGAGAGGTTTGCTGAGGTTCAGAAGACTTCTCAGGCGATGAAGCACTTCCTACCTAAGCGGTCTAGCTCCGCCGGTCGCCCAACGCCACCAGACGCAGGGAGCGAGACCTCGTTCACGCTCTGCAGGTCGCCGCCACGGAGAGCGTGCTCAGAGGCCCAAGGTTGAGCTGAAACCTAATCCTCCGAAACAGGCCTAGCACAGCTAGGAAAACGCCGGTGCGCGAGTCCCGCGGCTGTCAGACTCCCACCAAAAGTATTCGCTCGCTCAGCTCCAGGAAATGTGGCTGTTCCAGCATTATCCGCAGTCATCAGGCCGGCGCTGCAGCCCGCCTGTCTGCACTCAACAGCCGTTCTCACGGCTACCCAAATAAATCCTCAAAAGAGTGTAATTTCGGGTATTCCGGCCACGGCCGAAAGTGTTTTGTGTGTAGCACGCATGTCCACTGCCCAGTTGCCATCACTACACATAAGCACATCTTGTCATACAAGCCCCGCGCTCATAAAGTCGACCCAAATCGACTGCGCTTCGCATGTGGTATATGTGCCCACCCCAGAGTGCCCACACATATTACATCAGGCAGGTCTTACGGTTTCTGTAAAAATGAAACCGGACGACGCCCCGTCTACGCGGCTAAAAGCTGCATCGAGTGTGTTAAATGTGCCCGTTACCACGCAACCACATATACACACAGAGATGGCAGTCCCCGCGGTCAGCGTACCCCGAGCCTTGCATGTCACAGACACCGAAGCGGCTCCGTTAGTAACAGATCGGAGCGCGCTTCGCACCCACCCCCTTGCATTACATGCAGATGCATGGGAAAATCTTCCAGGGGTCTCAAAATGGGTGCTGGACATTATAAAGAGAGGCTATTCGCTCCAGTTTCGACGACGCCCTCGCCGTTACACGGCGCGCGTCGAGACCACGATAAAGGCAGATGCAGCACACCTGCTACGAGCCGAAGTGACCACATTATTGAGCAAAGGTGTCATAGAACCCCTGTCTCAAGGTCAGAGCGAAGGAGGGCTGTACAGCAAATACTTTCTGATACCGAAAAAAGGTGGAGGAGTCAGGCCCATACTAGATCTAAGGCAACTGAACAAAGCGCTAGTGAAGCGAAAGTTCAGAATGCTCACAACCAGGAAAATCCTCGCACAAGTGTGCCAAGGAGACTGGTTTGTGTCAGTGGATCTGAAAGACGCGTATTTTCAAATACAGATAGCGTCGCGTCACAGGCGATTTTTGAGATTCGCCTTCGAGGGCCAAGCTTATCAGTACACAGTCCTGCCATTCGGTTTGTCCCTAGCACCCCGTACATTTACGAAGTGCATGGACGCAGCGCTCGCCCCGCTCAGACAGAAAGGCGTGCGAATACTGAATTATTTGGACGATTGGCTGATTTTAGCGCAATCTCACTCAATGCTCAGGGAACACACGACCATGTTACTCGATCACCTCGAGAACTTGGGTTTGAAAGTCAATTGGGAGAAAAGCTCGCTGAACCCCAGCCAGAATATCTCCTTCCTGGGCATAGAATCGGACTCGCTGTCAATGACAGCGAAGCTTTCGTCAGTGCGCGCGCTGAACATTCAGAGCGCAGTGAGCGCGCTCTGCCGCAGCAAGTCTGCCCCGCTCAAGACCTTTCAAAGAGTGTTAGGTCTTATGGCTTCAGCATCATCAGTTCTACAGTTAGGGGTGCTTTGCATGCGCCCACTGCAGTTCTGGCTGAAAGCGCGCGTGCCGCGCCGAGCGTGGGCGTCCGGTCGACTCCGTCTCACGATCAATCAGAGTTGCGTTACAGCCCTGATGCCGTGGAGAGCAGCCGACTGGTACCGAAAAGGTGTCACTCTAGAGAGACCCTCGAGGGTGAAAGTAGTGTCCACAGACGCGTCCACCTCGGGATGGGGAGCGCTGCTAGAGGGCAGACCGTCGTTCGGCCTATGGTCAGAACGAGAGAAGTCACTGCACATCAACTGCCTCGAAATGATAGCAGTGGAGAATGCGCTGACATATTTTCTTCCCCTATTGAAGGGAAGTCATGTATTAGTCCGCTCCGACAACACATCGGTAGTGGCTTACATAAATCGCCAGGGCGGGCTCAGGTCCAGAAACCTACATGCACTTGCAGAACGCCTTCTGGTATGGGCTCATCGCAACCTGTGCTCGCTGAGGGCAGCGCACGTGCGGGGGACCCTAAATGTAGGACCAGACAGACTGTCCAGAAACAATATTCCGGCGGGCGAATGGTCGCTGCACCCTCAGACGGTGCAGCTATTATGGAAAACATTCGGCAGAGCGGAGATAGATCTATTTGCATCTCAGGACAACGCTCATTGCCCAGAATTCTTTTCCAAAGCCAAGGACGCGCTAGCCCATACGTGGCCCCGCCGTCCTCTTTATGCTTTTCCCCCAGTCTCTCTCCTACCTCAGGTGATAGAGAGGGTGAAAGAGGAAAGGTGTGCAATACTGCTGATAGCGCCGTTTTGGGGAAACCAGACTTGGTTCCCAGCGCTGATGCAGATGACGAGCATCGCACCGTGGCCAAAACCTGTGAGGAGAGACCTCCTCTCGCAGGCGGGCGGCGCGATCTGGCACCCCCATCCCGAGCTGTGGTCCCTTCATGTATGGGTCACCAGGGAATATATGATGAACTCCCCACAGAGTGATATCAACGATCACACAGGCTAGAGCTCCATCTACTAGACGGCTCTATGCCTCGAAGTGGTCGATATTTGCGGATTGGTGCACAGCCCGCGGATCCACACCCACAGACTGTGGTGTGACGGATGTACTTTCCTTTCTACAAGAGCTGCTGGACAAGGGCAGGTCCCCGTCCACGCTCAAAGTTTATGTGGCGGCCATAGCAGCGTTCTCGAGGACAACGCTAGGTCAGTCAATAGGGAGGAATGATTTAATCATACGCTTCCTTAAAGGAGCTAAGAGGTTAAATCCACCCAGACCGCCTTCAGTCCCAACATGGGACCTTTCTGTGGTGTTGGACGCTATGAAGAGCGAACCATTTGAACCACTACAGGCGGCTGAATTAAAATATCTGTCTCTTAAGGCTATATTCCTCCTAGCGCTTGCTTCAGTGAAGCGCGTAGGAGACTTGCACGCGCTTTCCGTGGGCGCGACATGCATGGAGTTTGGACCTAACGACTCAAAAGTTATACTCAAACCCAAGCACGGATATGTGCCAAAGTCTATTAACACACCGTTTCGAGCACAGGTCATCGCACTGTCTGTTCTACCGGCTGTGGATGAAGAGGCTGACGCGAGACTCTTATGTCCAGTTAGAGCGCTAAGAGTCTATGTGTCGCGCACGTCTGCTTTTAGACAGACAGAACAGCTGTTTGTTTCGTTTTACGGGCATTCTAAGGGAATGGCTGCGTCAAAACAGACTTTATCCAGATGGATAGTGGACGCTATTGCACTGGCGTACGAGTCCAAGGGCAGGCAATGCCCGCTGGGTGTCAGAGCACATTCCACGAGGGGCGTGGCCTCGTCGTGGGCTTGGTCGAGTGGGATCGACTCGCAAGATATTTGTACGGTGGCAGGCTGGGCCTCCCCGTCAACATTTATAAGATTCTACAACCTGGAGGTTCCCGCCCTACAGGCCAAATTGCTGTCGGTCTAGATATTAACAGATATCTAGACCCATGTTCCAAGTTTATCCAGGCCGTTTACCTGCCCGGATACACCAGGAGCCAGTGTTTTTAGGGTCCTAATCCCCTTATACGTTTAAGCACTATATGAACCCCGGGCTATTGCCCTAGGGTCTATGGTATCAGATCTTGGCATGCACGGCGTTTTACAGGGGGTCCCCTAGCGTAAGCTACGCAGTAGGAGAGACCTCTCGTAAGAGAACGTACTCGGTTACTAACGTAACCTCGGTTCTCTCAGAGAGGGAACGAGTACTGCGTACCTTGCCGTGCAAGCGTGTGCTCTGGGCGCTTTTATGATGAAAAAACCAGAGTGTAGCTACCTGCGAGCGATATTTATAGGCTGGGATCACGCCACTTTCGGCGGGAGATGACGTATCAGGCGCGAAATGCACTCATTGGAGCTGGCATCGCGCCAAGCCTCGCTCGATAGGTGCTGCAATTGCTGCGGAGCAGCCAATAGGCACGCAATACGCCTCGCCTATGTCTGCTCACCGCGGCAACGCGTTTTACATTAATACAAAATTAAGGATAATTTTTTGGCTTCAATATCTCTCGCGGAAAGGATTTTCCCCTAGCGTAAGCTACGCAGTACTCGTTCCCTCTCTGAGAGAACCGAGGTTACGTTAGTAACCGAGTACGTTTTTTTGTTTTTTGTTGTTGTTGTTTTGTTTTGTTTCAATCTGTATTATAGTATGCTTGCCCTCCTAAATCTATATGGCATAAAGTAAAAGAACGAAAAGTAATGTAATAAAAGTAGATCTACAATAAGGTTGGGTTGATAGAAGATGCCATCGTCCATCACCGGTGGCCGATAGACATCACGATGGTGACCCGTTCACGAAAAACACACACTTAATCACACTATATAGCCAAATGAAATGCATGCTTTCAATTTCCGCATCTTTACTTATTTTATTATTATTATTATTATTATTATTATTATTATGAGGAAATAATAACAAGGAAAGTTGTTAGCGATCACAATACAAATTACAGTGAACTCCAAACGAATTACACGAACTAGTTCGTTTACATTAATAAATGGCATACAAAAACAGCAGAAAAAAAAATCTAAATAATTTGAATTAAATTAGATTAAATAAACTATACCAAATATGCCTTTTTCATGGTTTTACCATAAAGAACAGCGCTTGGAACAAAAAACAAGTTTAAATATGAAGATTTCTGGACATTTTTGGTGAAGAGAAATTTTTTTTTCCATCAAAATAGGAACGTACAGTACAAAGCCTAGTATACATTATAAATAACAGCATTCAAATACTTTGGGAATTTGGAAACACTTTTCTTAACTTTATATATTTTGTTTTATTCCTGTTCTGTTCTGAATACCGTTACATTTAAATGATTTGTTCTGGAATCAGGGTAACGCGGGGGGCGGGGGCACTCGCGAACGTTTTGCCAAGGGGCCCACACAACCCATAATCCGTCCCTGGACTAATGATTACTGTTTTGACATTACAGGGACTGATGAACGCACTCGGCTCCTTATCCAGTGGAGAGTGGCGAATGAAACCCTCTTCACTGGAAGGAGAAATGCTGCCATCAAAGGTTTTGAAGTAAGTAAACAAATTATGTAAAATGTACTTTTATTCAGGTGCTGTTGACACTGAGTGTAGAACACACTAACACTTCAAGCAAAGGTTTTACTGCATTATTTTTATGCTTGATTTCTGTGGATTTATTGTGACAGAGCAGAAGCTCAATGGGAAAATTTCTGCTGCTCAAGTTAAAAGAAAGTGGGAAAACCTAAAACAAAAATATAAAGTAAGAATGAAAAAAAAAATTGGTTCACCCCAAAATTTGAGTTCTTTCATGATTCAGACCATCCATCACACCACCCTTATTGCCTCATCCGGATCAGATGTTGCTGTAAACTCACCATCCTTGGTCAGGTCAACAATCAATTTATTTGCAAAAAATAAAAATAAATAAATAAATAAATAAATAAAGAATATTAATAAAAACTATACTCTCTTTCCATTTGTTTATGCTAGGTCAGTGGTTTTGAACCTGTGGGCCGCGGCCCACTACGGTATTGCAGGGGGGCCGCCAATTGTTGTGAATAGAAATTGTAACATTGTTAATATAATAAAAAATGTCTAGTCAAAATAAAATAAATCATAATTTGATATATAATTAAATAATGAGAAATTAAATAATAAACTGTTACTATGCGTTCACTATTCAAGCTCGCTGATTGGTTTAATAACAACCCGCCAACTTAGACTATCTAAAATAGTTTTGATTCATACATGCTGAAGCAGATTTAAAAATGGATAAATGGTTGACAACAGGATTGCTGAAAAGAAAAAATACATACGTTTCTTCAGCAACAAGTAAGCCTGACACTGATAAACCTAAACGAAGAAAATATAGTAGCGACTACCTAGCGCTGGGTTTCACTGGGTTTCATATGTTGGAGCAGAGAACGAGCAGCTACCGCTTTGTGTTGTGTGCTCAGAAATACTGTCAAATGAAGCTTTAAAACCAATCAAACTACGACGGCACTTGGAAACAAAGCATAGTGAATATGCATCCAAGCCTATAGAATTTTTTGAGAACAAACTTAGAGAGTACCAAAGCAGGACTCTTGAACTCTTGAAACAGCGTTCTCTGGCAACGACAACAGTAAAGCAGTGGAGGCATCTTATCGTGTTGCAAAGCTCATTGCAAAGGCTGGAAAACCGCACACAATTGGTGAAACTATGATTTTACCTGCTGCTAAAGAAATGGTTGGCGTGATGTGTGGAGAAAAGGCAGTTAAATCTGATTTCACTTTCAGATAATACAGTCGAGAGAAGAATCAATGAAATGGCAGATGATATAACTCAGAAGTTGGTCAAAAACATTCGAGAGAGTCCCTTTTATGCCCTACAGTTGGATGAATCGACCGATATAGCGCACGTAAAAACAGCTGCGCCGCTCATGAGCTCTGTCCACTGCAGTTTACATCGGGAGGCGCTAGCTACCAAAAAGATGCCCACAGATCTCAGATGTGTCTTGGATGAGGCTGTTAAAATCGTCAATTTCATAAAGACTAGGCCCCTTCGGTCACGTCTGTTTCGACTACTCTGTGAAGAAATGGGAAGTGACCATGTTCAGCTTCTGTTACACACTGAGGTACGATGGCTTTCACAAGGCAGGGTGCTTACTCGTCTATTTGAATTATGCTACGAAGCACAGATTTTTTTTTATCTGACTCAAATTTTCCCCTTTCAGACCACCTCAGTGATTTCGAGTGGCTTGCAAAATTGTCCTACCTTTCTGATATTTTCAATCACCTAAATGGTGTGAACTTGAGTCTTCAGGGCAAATCAGTGACAGCGTTTCAAGTCCAAAATAAAATCGAAGCCACAATAAAGAAACTGGACATTTGGGCCGGACGAATTCGCAAATCAAACTCTGAATCGTTTGAAAATTTGTCACATCTTTTGACAGAAGAAGCCATGAGCCTACCCACCTTGGTTAAAAAGCTGATTGAGGAGCATCTCCAAGGACTGAAGAGCCAGTTGCGTGACTACTTTCCATCTCCAGATGCTCAGGTTGCCTGGATGGAAAATCCTTTTGCAAACTTTTGTGAGGGAGCCGTCACATGTTTAAGTGCAAAAGAGCACGACAGCCTCATTGACATGTCTTGTGACAGTGCTTTAAAATTGATGTTTTCTCAGAAAACATTGACGGATTTCTGGATTCATACATTCTCCGAGTATCCTGATCTTTCTGACAAAGCTCTTAAGTTTTTGATGCCATTTCCGACAACATACTTATGTGAAGCAGGATTTTCTGCATTGGTTGCACTCAAGACAAAATACCAGAATAAGCTTAACGTCGAGCCTGATCTCCGCTTGCAACTTTCTTCCCTTCAGCCCGACATACAGCGCTTCGTAAATGCTGAACAACACCAACCTTCGCATTAGGTGAGTGACAAAGATTGTTGTTTATAGTTTCATGTCTAATTGTCTTGTAAACAAGTTGAGATTTTTTTTGTGCACATTATCCATTTAGCAAAATTAGTTTCATGGTTGTTGTTTTAAATTTATTAACATATTGCAGTTCCGTTTCCCTTTAATGTGTCTTTGTGTTTTTTTTTGCCTGCTCTCGATTTGCGCTTGTCACTCGAGTCTGACTCTAGTCTTGCTTTGTCCAGTAATCCATTTCTCTGCCGGTTTTGACTGCTCGTTTCAACCCAACTCTGCCTGTTCCCTCTGACGGCTCTTCGGCTCGCTGACGTTCTACCCGCTGCCAACCTCTGCCTGGATTTGGTTTTCCCGTTTTCAAAATGTCAACCCGAGCCTGTGGGGGCTTGCTGATCCGTTATGTACATTTTCTGTTTATTCAATACACTACCAGTTTATTCAATAAAGACAATAAACAGCCTTGCTTCCGAGTACTTAGTTAACCCGACACAAAAAGCAGGATCGTTTAAATTCTTTTGCAGTGGGCCGCGGAAACCAATGTGTTTGGCTGTGTGGGCCGTGAGTTAAAAAAGGTTGGGAACCACTGTCCTAGACCATTTGTGGACTCAAATCAATTATATTTTTGGAATCCTTGGGTCAGACGATAAAAAGCATTATGTCCTGTTTTCCCATCATTTTAAAGTAAAATGTGGATTGCCCTTCCAGAACAACCCAGAGCTCCCAAGACCACGGATGTTTTTAAAAGAGAACTGAAAACCTTTCTTTTCAGAAAAGCGTATTTTTAAGTGTTTGTGTATTTCTTTTAATTTTTTTTTATATGTTTGATCTTTGTAGCACTTTGAGATTTGATGTCAAATGTATAGTGCACTATAAATAAAATTCATCATCATCATCATCATCATCATCATCATCATCATCATCATCATCATCAAGACACGCAGCGTTCAGAGCAGTCATGGAGACCAGAGAAACAAGGGTTGTGATCCGTAGACCAGATGCTGACTGAATGAAATGTCCAAGTATATATAGGAGTGTGGTAAGTGGAATTAGGTGATTTCAATAGTCAGGTGATTGGGAACGTATGTGTGTCTTCAGGGGGCGTGGTCTGTGTGTCTGGCTGTGGTAGAACTCTGACAGTATGTTACAAATCATCATTCTCCTAAAAACAAATAAGTTATTACAAATAAGTAAATACTACATTTCTAATACATTATAAATAATACATTAAAACTGTTCTTATAAATTTCCATGAGATGATACAACATATACGTTTTTTTATATTTTATAATGCATTATTCCTTACTGATAAAGCCTTAAGAACACCCTTATAATGTTTTATAGATACAGGCTTCATAAAAAGTGTTACCAAAATGTTTAGTTACCTTGATAAGAATATATTGGTTGAGCATGATATTTCAGATTGGCTAAACAAAACAATATTTATTGGGATGATTTAATAAGGTATTTTAGGGAACTTAAATACCCCTTTTTGGTGATTCCTTTTAGATGTCTGCAGAGTTACAAAGAAAAAAAAAGGTGTCGAAACCAGTTCCACCTAAATTCAGACAGACAGTCATATTACATTTTATTTGCAAGCCTAAATGTATAATCATATCGCTCTAAAATTCAAAGTAACCTATACATTTTTTTTGTTGTTGTATTGTCAGATCAGCCAATCCCCAAAACATATCTTTAAGACAAAGGTTAGTAGAATTTAAAACTACTTTATTATATAAATATATATATTAAAACATATGTTTCAATATGTAATCCACAATGGATTTAAAGTAATATACCTCTCTCTCTCTCTCTCTCTCTCTCTCTCTCTCTTTTACAGGCAAACAAGAAAGGCCAAGATCTCCTTATTTGTTCTGTAGGAGAAAGTTTTTAATGCTAATAAACATTTTACGGCTATGTATACCTTCAGCTCTTTTAAAAAAATAAATATATTTACAGCAGAAGCATTGTTGCCAGAGTCCTCACTACAAGTTGTTTCAACACCTGTCAAGGTGTGTAACAAATTTCGCTGTGATTTACTCCTTAATGTGTATGCAATACATATAGTTTGAAATGTACATATTTTTTCTGTCACCACAGTGTCAAATCTACTTTTAAGAGAGCCACACACTTTATCCGAAGAAGCACAAACACACAGCCTACACATTTAATGAACTGATTCCATAATGTTCAATTTCTCCTTAGACTACCGAACAAAAGTCTTGCAGAGATTGCAAGAACTCTGCAAGAACCAGCAGGACATTCTGATAATAAAAGATGGTAATAAATACAGCATTTTACGTATACATAAAATGTCAATGTTCATGTACATGTAAAATGCTCATTCAGATATAGCATATTAATTTTCAGCAGTAGAACATTGTGAGTTACTTAAACAGATAGTTCACCCAAAAGTGAACGTTCTTGTTTTTTACTGACTCATTTTTGTTGTTGTTGTTGTTGTTGTTAGGGTATTTATTGTGTTTTTTTAACTATACTGTAGAAAATTAGGTAAGAGTACACTTTTTTGTAATAATTTGTTTCTATTGCACAGGACAGTGAAGAAACCCTGTCCGACAAGTGTCCAGAGGAATTACCTGTAAGAATGTATAATACAGGCGTATATGTGTCTTTTTGTGTATGTAATATGAAGGTATTTTTTTATTTGTGAGTTGCCAGAGTCCACACCTCCAGAGAGGTCTACAGATAGGGCTCCAGAAGACTCCACCCACAGAAGTGAAACTGAGGTGGCCAGTGTTATATTTGTCATTGAATTTTGTTGTGATAGGCACATATTGAGGTGTCCCCCTTTTGTTTTTTTTGACATTTTCTTTTTCTTCTCAACATCTGGCACAGAGTGACATCCGTTCTTTGTACCGAAGAAACCTCCAGCTTAAAAATGACTACTTGGTATTAATGAAACGGAGCGTGGAAGCACAAATTGAAGTGGATAATAAAAAAAAAAACACAGAAATTATCACTTGAGATTCAGTTGCTTCAAAAGGAACTTCACATTAAGTAATGTGACTTTCACACATAGTACCCTATTATTGTGGACCTGGTATAACACTCTCTCTTATTGCAGGCAAAATATGAAAGATGTGCTTCATTTAAAATAAAATACAAGAAAATAACCATATTTGTGTAGTGTTCTTTTATTGTTAATAATTTTGTGAAATGATATTCCACAATTCTGTCCTGTGCAGCTCTGCCACTAGGTTGGTCCAAGTGCACTGGCTGGAGGTCATCATCCTCCACCACAGGGGTCCTCTCCTTTCTGATGGTGGCAATGTTGTGTAAGACAGAACATGCAACAATAATGTCACAGGCCCAGTCAGTTGCAACCATCAGACTTTTTAGACACTGCAATCTTCTCTTCAGTTGCCCAAAGGTCATTTCAATGCGTGCCCTTGTCCTAGTTAGAGCTGCATTGTATTGGGCTTGTGGACCTGGGTTTGGGTCTGGGAATGGAGTCATAAAATACTGCCTGCAGGCATAACCCCTGTCTCCAATAAGAACCCCTTTAGTAATCAACGATTGGCTCTTTCAGTAAGAAGGCGGAGCTTCGCGGCCATGAACCGTTGCATTTTTCCCCATTCAAAACTACACGAGTGACATGTCTTTGGTATTCTATAGTCTTTGTCGTAATCACCTGTTTTATGGGAAAAGTCAATTATGTTAGGCCCAGCTGTAAGTGTAAGTAAAACATTGAGCTTCACATTTTCTATTTCCCTTACCACGTTCAAATCTTTGGAACAAATGTGACTCTCTGAAAATTCTGGAATCATGCACTGAACCAGGCCATTTGGCTTCCACATTCGTAATGTGGCACAAGGAATCACACCATCTTAGAAATCTTAGTCAGTCAAATGCATACTTTTTCATTCCATTACGTTAAAATTGTTCTTATATTAACTCACCTGCACATTAACACTGTGAACACACTTTCGATTAACAAAATCCCCTTCATTGGGGCCTTGATAGGAATGTGGGTGCAGTCTATGGCACCAACCACATTAGGGAAGCCTGGGGACACACTTCATACTTATTGTAATGATCATAATTGCATTATTTTCATCAACAATATCTATAGCCTACCGTACCTGCAATGGCAAAATAATTCTGTTTTACAGCCTGGGGTCTTAAGTAGCTTGGAAATAACACAAACACCGTCAAATACCGTTTAAGTGCCAAGTAAACTTTGCAAATGGCACGGCAGACAGCACTTTTCGCCACGTTTCACCACGACTCCAATGAGTTGAACATTTCACATTGGGTTTTAACAAGGTGTAGGCCTATTAAGGTTTCTTAGAAAACAAACAAACAAAAAGAGTGCAAAATGCGGAATAGCTATTAGAGTTGAACATAACTGGAGAAAAGTGGCCTATGACGGGTTGAAATGCAGGGCTATAATACGTCTTTTAAAAGTGGAACATGGAAATATAATGGATGTACTGCGAAAAAAGTTTTATATACTTGGTATTGTTTCCTAATGTTTTTTTTTTTTTTTTTTTTTTTGATCAGTGATGTATTACCATCTTGGCCCTTTTTTCTTTGTTTTCCAATTCTCTGTCAAGGATCTGCAGTTCCTCCACAGTTTGGCACGGTCCATTTTCCAGGAATTCCACGTCTTCCTCTGTCACCGTCACAGCTACAGTAGCCAGTATTGGTCTCTGCATAGCCAGGATGTCTTGCTGGTTCTCAACAGTCTCTTGGAGCTTTTGTAAGACTTTTGTGCGATAGCCTGTTAAGTAATATTGCAGATTGCTCCTTGACTGTACAATATTATTTTAAATAATGTGAAAAATCAAAACTTGACTTACTCTTTGTTGCTGAGTTCGAATATTGAGGCTCTTCGATCAGGAGCTGCGAAGCAACTGTGGCATAAAAACTAAATTTTACTCTAACAAGAAAAATAATTACAATAAATATAATATGGTGAATTTTAGTAAAATACCTTCAAGGGGTCATGATATGCTTGGCAGTTGGGACTCCAGCAGGGATTCATCTGCTGCACAAAAAATATCCACATAGACTAGGCATTTTTCACACTGGTTTTCAAAGTCCACTCTTCTGCAGAGTTTAACTCCCTAATCTAGCACACCTGATTAAGATAATCAAGGTTGATTAACTGAATGAATGAAATTCACTGATAATTGAAGGAAGGTGAGTTTGATCAAGGTTGGAGCTAAACTCTGATGGAAAATGGAACTCAAGCCACATATGGATTCAGCATTCCTAACAGAGTTGCAGGTAAAAATAAACCTGGAAAAAAAAACACTTACAGTGTTGAGAAAGACAACTTGAAATTTCTCTTTTGCCTGCAGAGGAGAGAAAGAGGTATATATTTATTATTTTTTTTAGGCTGATGTATTTATGTGAGAATTTTTAAAAAAATATATTCTCATATATTATCATTATAAAGCACTAATGCATGCTTTTCTAGTACAAAATTATATTTATACCAATCACACCACTAAATGTGGAAAATTAAGATACGTTTATTGTCAAATTATAAAAATCCCATTCAACAAGGACTGGTTTGACCCAATCTCACATTATTTGAATTGTGTGATATTGTGTCCTAAAGAAGTACATGGATGAAAGACTAGAATTTATGTCCTCTCTCTTTTACAAAATTTTGAGGATTGGATTTGAGAACCACTGTATTATATGCTTTTTTTAAACACACACACACACACACACACACACACACACACACAGACACACACACACAGACACACACACACACAGACACACACACACACACACACACAGACACACACACACACACACACACACACACACACACACACACACACACACACACACACACACACACACACACACACACACACACACACACACACACAGACACAGACACAGACAGAGGGTAAGATCAAAGGATATAATTATTCCCTACTAACCTAGCTCCAGGCATATTGCAGCACCTGTTTATGAAAACAAAAAGCCAATCACAGCATTTGTTTATGAAAACAAAAACTTGGGTATAAATATTGCCAATTTGAGCCCAGCCCACAGTTCATTCTCCACAATGACAAGGAAATATACAGCTCAAGAGACCCTGGAGTATTTACTACACAGTGAATTAAGATTAAAATAAGTAAAGGATAATATACATCTTTATTTTGTGATAAGTTTAATTAATAATAATAAGTAATTAATAATTTAAAAAATACTCTAATATTATTCCCTGTATACTATATAGAGATAAATGCTGTTTAAGCTCATTGTTATCTTATTAAGATCTTATGACTTGAGGGAATATTGAGTTAAGGGTTAGGACATATGTATTTTGTGAAGAACATGTTCCGATATTCTCTTCTTGGAACAAAAGTTCAAAAGGTTGCAGATGTGTTAAACCATTTGTAGTCGTCTTTGTCTGGACTTGTTAGGAGGCACAGCTGTCTACTTCATGTTAGGTTCAAAGGTGTTAAAACCACAATACACAAGTTTATTGCAGCAATAATCTGCAAGGTCAGTACTGACTTTCATTTTATTAATTCAATTAATATTAAAACATATTTTAATGGAATACCCGTTTTATAAAAGCAAGCCCTGTGATGCTGTGGTTTAACACTTAAAGTAAACCACGGCTTCATGGGACACATTGCTTTGTTTTTTTAAATTGCTCTATATTCATATTGAATTATATATTACATCATTTGTATTAGCCTAGAATCTTCATTTTCTGTGCAATTTAAACAAGTAAAGTGCCTTGGAATGGAAATTAAGTCAAAAGTCATTAATAAGTAGACAATGAATGGTATATCTCACATTTTTGTTTCTAAAATCTTATCTTTGCAGCCTACCGTAAAGACCTGTCCTTTTCTGTTGGCAATTCAAGTGCATTAGTGGTATGTACATTTATAAAACAATTCAGTTTTATCAAATACATTTTTCCCTCAGCCAAGGCACTGAAAATGGGTCGCTGATGGATTTTCCAGCATGACAGTGACCCAAAACACACAACCAAAGCAAAGGAGTGGCTCAAGGGAAAGGCACATTAAGGTCCTGGAGTAGCCTAGGAATTCCCTCTGCTTATTAAAAATGTACGTTCTTATAGCCTACATTACAGTCATGCACATCAGATAAACATAAACATTGAGCGTTCAACATATGTTTACAAAAGACAAAGTGCTCATAAATCTTAATGAAGATTAATGATTTGTATACATACGCCTTAATTTATCTTAGTAATTATTCACCGTTTATGTCATTTTGTTGTTTTTATTCGTACAGTAGGCTAACTGCATGTTTCAACAATACTTTCATTACTTTGTGTATGTAACCCACTAGAATGTAATTCTAGTATGTTGTGGGTTATATTGTTTTATTCTCTGTGTTTGTTTAATTTAGCCTCTCATTCAGAGCTAATATGTAAATGGAGTCTAACACTTCATATTTCAGTCACAAAATATGTGTGCTTGTCCCTTTAAGAATACCGTGCTTTGTAGCAAGGTAGATGGGTGTGTACATGGGGAAAAACGTGGTTTTGCCCTACAAGTTAGGTTGTTTGTATTTTTATTGGGTTAAAATTGTTAAGACCCTCCCTCCCGGGAAAAATTGAGAATTTTGAGTGGTTAATAGGGAGGAGGAGAGTTGGGGTGCGGCAGAGAGAGAGAGAGAGAGAGCTGATCAGACCGATCTAAGCTAACGAATGCAGTAATTGGAGCTTATTAATCGATGAACCATCGTATTAATCATTTGAAGTGTATATTGTGTGTGTGTTAAATTACAGTTTGTTACATCGTTCATTTTCGTATTCTCCGTGTATGTTTTCCGTCACCGCGGTTACGTCATTTCGCTCGTAAACAGCGTTTATACAGACTGCGGTTAAAGTTATTCTAAAAATACAGAAGGACAGAAAGCAACGCGAATTCGGCGTGTGATCGGACTGAGGGAGACCAGATAGCGTCCCAGATCACCGTGAGGTCTGGGATTCCTCTGGCTGCGTTGGAGGGAGACTCACATCGCCTGACAGAGACAACGCAGGAGGAGGAGCTGCCGGAGGCCGGTGTTGTGCCGAATTCCGACTCCCTGCCAGATTCCGACTCCCCTAGCGTGCACGCGCGTGACGTCATATGATGGCGCCAGTTGCGAAAACAGGCAGGCATTACAAGGTGTAAGTAATACATTGCCGTTTTTGTATTTCTATTTATTTGTGCATTTGTCTTTGATGTATTACACCTAACCTGTATACTTGTATACAAATTGTGTAAAACAAAGAAACTTTCTCTTAATAGTAAAACAATGACTTGATGGTTGTCTACACCTAAAACTGAACTTCATTACTAAAGGAATACGGACACATTTGTAATTGAACTTTACTTTTGTGTTGTCCCAGTCTCCTTAATGAAATACTATATTGTCTCCAGAACGACTTTTATGGGTCTTTTGCTCACTAAACTAAAAATCATGGAGGGGGGTAAGAATTCGGCAGTGCTGCCAAAATCATATCCCCTCCTGTTAAATGCTTATTATTGAATCTAAACACTTGTGCTTTTCTGCAGTTATTCTACTGGAGGACACGTGTCTTCTGAATGACTTTTATGGGTCTTTTGCTCACTAAACTGAAAATCATGGAGGGGGGTAAGAATTCGGCAGTGCTGCCAAAATCATATCCCCTACTGTTAAATGCTTATTATTGAATCTAAACACTTGTGCTTTTCTGCAGTTATTCTACAGGAGGACACGTGTCTTCTGAATGACTTTTATGGGTCTTTTGCTCACTAAACTGAAAATCATGGAGGGGGGTAAGAATTCGGCAGTGCTGCCAAAATCATATCCCCTACTGTTAAATGCTTATTATTGAATCTAAACACTTGTGCTTTTCTGCAGTTATTCTACTGGAGGACACGTGTCTTCTGAATGACTTTTATGGGTCTTTTGCTCACTAAACTGAAAATCATGGAGGGGGGTAAGAATTCGGCAGTGCTGCCAAAATCATATCCCCTACTGTTAAATGCTTATTATTGAATCTAAACACTTGTGCTTTTCTGCAGTTATTCTACTGGAGGACACGTGTCTTCTGAATGACTTTTATGGGTCTTTCACGCAGCAAACTGAAAATCATGGAGGGAGGTAAGAATTCGGCAGTGCTGCCAAAATCATATCCCCTACTGTTAAATGCTTATTATTGAATCTAAACACTTGTGCTTTTCTGCAGTTATTCTACTGGAGGACACGTGTCTTCTGAATGACTTTTATGGGTCTTTCACGCAGCAAACTGAAAATCATGGAGGGAGGTAAGAATTCGGCAGTGCTGCCAAAATCATATCCCCTACTGTTAAATGCTTATTATTGAATCTAAACACTTGTGCTTTTCTGCAGTTATTCTACTGGAGGACAGGTGTCTTCTGAATGACTTTTATGGGTCTTTCACGCAGCAAACTGAAAATCATGGAGGGGGTAAGAATTCGGCAGTGCTGCCAAAATCATATCCCCTACTGTTAAATGCTTATTATTGAATCTAAACACTTGTGCTTTTCTGCAGTTATTCTACTGGAGGACACGTGTCTTCTGAATGACTTTTATGGGTCTTTTGCTCACTAAACTGAAAATCATGGAGGGGGGTAAGAATTCGGCAGTGCTGCCAAAATCATATCCCCTACTGTTAAATGCTTATTATTGAATCTAAACACTTGTGCTTTTCTGCAGTTATTCTACTGGAGGACACGTGTCTTCTGAATGACTTTTATGGGTCTTTCACGCAGCAAACTGAAAATCATGGAGGGAGGTAAGAATTCGGCAGTGCTGCCAAAATCATATCCCCTACTGTTAAATGCTTATTATTGAATCTAAACACTTGTGCTTTTCTGCAGTTATTCTACTGGAGGACACGTGTCTTCTGAATGACTTTTATGGGTCTTTCACGCAGCAAACTGAAAATCATGGAGGGAGGTAAGAATTCGGCAGTGCTGCCAAAATCATATCCCCTACTGTTAAATGCTTATTATTGAATCTAAACACTTGTGCTTTTCTGCAGTTATTCTACTGGAGGACACGTGTCTTCTGAACGACTTTTATGGGTCTTTTGCTCACTAACCTAAAAATCATGGAGGGGGGTAAGAATTCGGCAGTGCTGCCAAAATCATATCCCCTACTGTTAAATGCTTATTATTGAATCTAAACACTTGTGCTTTTCTGCAGATATTCTACTGGAGGACACGTGTCTTCTGAATGACTTTTATGGGTCTTTCAAGCAGCAAACTGAAAATCATGGAGGGGGGTAAGAATTCGGCAGTGCTGCCAAAATCATATCCCCTACTGTTAAATGCTTATTATTGAATCTAAACACTTGTGCTTTTCTGTAGTTATTCTACTGGAGGACAGGTGTCTTCTGAATGACTTTTATGGGTCTTTTGCTCACTAAACTGAAAATCATGGAGGGGGGTAAGAATTCGGCAGTGCTGCCAAAATCATATCCCCTACTGTTAAATGCTTATTATTGAATCTAAACACTTGTGCTTTTCTGCAGTTATTCTACTGGAGGACAGGTGTATTCTGAATGACTTTTATGGGTCTTTTGCTCACTAACCTAAAAATCATGGAGGAGGGTAAGAATTCGGCAGTGCTGCCAAAATCATATCCCCTACTGTTAAATGCTTATTATTGAATCTAAACACTTGTGCTTTTCTGCAGATATTCTACTGGAGGACACGTGTCTTCTGAATGACTTTTATGGGTCTTTCAAGCAGCAAACTGAAAATCATGGAGGGGGGTAAGAATTCGGCAGTGCTGCCAAAATCATATCCCCTCCTGTTAAATGCTTATTATTGAATCTAAACACTTGTGCTTTTCTGCAGTTATTCTACTGGAGGACAGGTGTCTTCTGAATGACTTTTATGGGTCTTTCAAGCAGCAAACTGAAAATCATGGAGGGGGGTAAGAATTCGGCAGTGCTGCCAAAATCATATCCCCTACTGTTAAATGCTTATTATTGAATCTAAACACTTGTGCTTTTCTGCAGTTATTCTACTGGAGGACAGGTGTATTCTGAACGACTTTTATGGGTCTTTTGCTCACTAAACTGAAAATCATGGAGGGAGAAAAAAATTGGCAGTGCTGTACTTTTTCCTGTTCTCATGGGCAATTTGTTTAAGTTATCAAAAAGTCAAAAGGAAAAGTACGAGGATTAGAACTCCTAGTTATCTTAAGTCTCATTCACATCTATCTAATTCCAGCGCCAATGCTTTAGAAACTTTTGGATTGAACCTCAGTATTTGTCTGGGAAGAGACATTTCCACTGGTACATAAAGTTAAACTTTACACCCAAATCCCTCAGTTTAAAGCCATAGAACTTTCAAGGACATCAAGTTGTGGTCATGCAAGAGCATTGAAAATTTTGACTACACTGCAGCAAGGCTCTTGTCTTACCAGTCAAAAATGTTACCATCACAAGTGACATTATTGCATCGAACATGAATATTACTCAGAAAAGCGCTTTTTGTGTATGTTGTCAGTGTATCTTGGTCTTCACCACCAGGGAACTGTCACTAGAAGTGTTCTTGTTAACTTTTTATGATTTATCATATCAGCTGTTTAGATGTTATTTAAATTGTTTTTAGGTTGTTTAAGTTACACATCAGGCCTTCATCCTATTACATTAGATAACATTCTGCCTTAAATAAATCACTTGCATTTTCCAGCGATATCGTATACTATTTGAACTGAACTGACGATGATATCACTGAATTCATTGATGAACTGCCTTTAACTGAAAATTGATTGTTACAATAATGCGTTACTTACACACTATTGTGCTGTTTAAATACTGTGCAGTTGCTTTGACACAATCTGTATTGTAAAAGGCGCTATATAAATAAAGGTGACTTGACTTGCCTTCAGTACTTTCACTACTCCATCTCCTTTGCTGTGTTTTTTAACAATTTTGCTGTATTGTATG
>NC_133361.1:105104764-105285197 GCF_049309525.1 Garra rufa
TAGGGAACAGTTCGATTATTCCCAAAAATATTTATTAATACTTCTTAAAATTCCAGTACATTATTTTGTTTCTATTTTATTAACTCTAGGTTACACAGCCTTTCGAACTTGTGGGGATGGATCTGATAGGCAAATTGGCTTTGACAGACAATGGTAACCAGTACATCTGTGTTATCATTGATTATATGACCAAGTGGCCCCAGGCTTATCCCCTCAAGTCAAAGTCTGCCAGGGAGGTTGCAGATTGCCTGTTAAAATTTGTCCATCAGTTTGAGGCACCAAAGAGAGTCCTCACAGACCAGGGAAAAGAGTTTGTAAACTCAGTAAGTCATACATATTGACACACAAAAAATGAAACTCTTAAGCCCGAAGAAAAAAGTAAAAACAAAATAAACAAAAACAGCTTAGATCTTTACATTTTTAAGAGCATTAAAAATAATGTTGAAAAAAATATATATTTCATCTAAAAGTTATGCTAGGCCCTTGGTTAAGGACATTAGGACTCGATTTATTTATCTATCTATCTATCTATCTATCTATCTATCTATAGACATGATTGAACATACATAGGCAAAAGTAATTGAACTGAAAATACACAAATACATTTTTAGGTTTTCAAGATTTCTTTTTTTTCTTTCTTTTTTTTTTTTTTTTTTACAAAACTTTGTATAAAGATGCTTGTCAACTATAACAGAATTGTACAATATAGAATTTTCCTTCTGCAAAATGTATAATCAAAATCTAATTAGCATATTACTTTGTTTTTGTGGCAACATATAAAGAAAAAAAGAAGTGTAATAATGGGAGTAGTAATTGACAAGATTTTCATAGTAATATATAATATTTCATAGAATACTGAAACATAATTTACTTTCCTATTTTTAGTTGTTTATCCTAAAATGCATAATAAGCATGCTTTTAGTCCCGATTGTTAGCATTGCTGGTGCTGGAGAGATGACTGAATAAGATGTAGAAAAAAATTATCTATTTTAATGACTTCTGAACTGAAATTCCATAACATTTTCCTGAGATTGATTGATTTATGACACTCAATTTAAAATGTTTTATTTAAATAATAATTAGATAAAAAAGTTCGTTGAGACAAACTTTAGGTTGGCATAAGAAGTTTTTAAAGTTTAAAAAGTTTTAAGTTTGAACGTTTTCAGTCAGAAATAGTTTGAAGTTTAAAGTAGTTTTAAAGCTCAAAGTTTGTTAGACAGACAGAGACAGACAGACAGACAGACAGACAGACGGATAGGTAGTTTGAAAGTTAAAACTGGTTTGAAGTTTAAAGTAGTTTAAAAAGCTTGAAGTTAGATGCTAATGTTCTAAGAGTGGTTGCTAGGGTGTTTCTATGTGGTTTCTAGGGTACTCTGTGTGGTTGCTAGGGTGTTGCTATGCAGTTGCTATGGTACCCAGGGTGGTGGCTAGGGTGTTGCTATGCAGTTCCTAGGGCGCACGGGTGGTTGCTAGGGTGTTGCTATGTCATTGCTAGGGTACCTGGGTGGTTGCTAAGGTTTTGATAGGTGGTTGCTAGGGTGCCCAGGGTGGTTGCTAGGGTGTTGCTATGCGGTTGCTAGGGTACCCAGAGCGGTTACTTGCATGTTTCTAGAGTGCTGCTAGCATGATTAGCAAGTTGGTAGCATGATTCTAGCATGTTTGTAGCATGATTAGCATATTGGTAGCATGGTTTAAATAGATAGATAGATAGATAGATAGATAGATAGATAGATAGATAGATAGATAGATAGATAGATAGATAGATAGATATAGATAGAAGTTTGATTGAGTCTCAAAGGATTCTGGGATTTTTGGCAGTTGGAGTTTGAAAAGTCTTGGCTCATTTGAACATTCCGTCAATGTAAGTCTATGTGATTTTCCCCAGTTTTAATCGTTATTTTTAGGAAAACCGTAGATTAAGCAAAGAAAAGATATAGCAACTCAAGTCAGACCAGACTGAAGATCTGTCAGCCTTAAGGTTATCTATAAGCTAGTGTACTTCAAAACAAAGACAAAATTCGTGTTTACAAGATATGGGCATTCAAAAAGTCTCGTCACTTCCGCCAATATGAATCAAGGATTTTGATGATATCACCGTGCACTTCAGTTTCTCATCAAACGTTCTGTCCAATCAAATGCTCTCTAGAGTCCGTAGTGCCCCCCCCCACCCCCCCCTACACAGAGATGCAATAACCTGGAGCAGATCATATATGCTCAAATGTGCTTTCGGCATGTATTAAACTACACAGCCTCAGCATGATTATGATCACTATTTGGTTTAACAAAGAGTTTCATATTGAATCTGTGTGGGGATTTATTAGTCTGTGGCTGTCATAACCTTAAATGCGGCTTTACCGAGCTCAACGGCTCTGGCCCGAGCAGATATAAATGGAACGCTATTGGCTATTCAAAATTAGTGGGTGGGGCTGGGCGATATGTTTTTGTTTCAGTTAAAAGTACGTCACCACATAGAAGAACGCTGCGTGTTTCAAGGCACTTCAGTGGACCTTTAAATAGAATATCAGTAAATTGGCTTTCTCAAGCCAACTTAATACGTTTAAATAGAATATCAGTAAGTTGGCTTTCTCAAGACTACTTAATAAGTTTGAATAGAATCATTAAGTTGGCTCTCTCAAGCCAACCTAATTAATAAATATTATCATATTTCAATAAAATTGTTACTAAATTAATTTCAGACATTTTTGAAGACTATGATAGGGAGTGTTCCTGATGAAACATCCAAACATTTGTTATCTTTGAAAAGGTTCTTAATTGCCTAATAACAAATGATTAAACATTTTTTAAATACACACATGTTTCATATATTGATATTTGTTTTCATATTTATTTTCCCTGAGAATTTTAATAAACTGTTTTTTTCTTATAAAATTGCAGCTGAACAGTCATATCTGCACAGTCCTTAATATCAAAAGGTCATTGTGCGCACCATACCATCCACAGACCAATGGCCTTGTGGAAAGAATGAATGCGACAATACAGAGGTATAAACAATATTTATTCTAATTCTCTTCACTGACCAGAGTCTTGCCAAGAACAGGATGATAATTCCCTTGCTGTTTCCTGCATATGCCATTTTATGTATTTCTACAAGTAAAGCATGATGATAGAAATGTGAGAATACACATAATGAATATGGACTCATTGAATACAACATTATTTGGTAACACTTTATAATAACTACACACTGAGTCATTAGTTAAGCATTGGTAAATAGTTAACTAATCATTTCTAAAGCATTATTCCTACATTAATAGACATTTGCAAGCAGTTCATAAATACAGCTATAATTGCTCTATTCTTGTTTTATAAGCATCTGTATAATATGCTTGATAATTGTATTTTCATACTTTATTAAGGATCATTTGATCATTTCTAAATTATGCTTTACATTATTTACAAACCGCTTAGTTAGTAGATGTAAGTGGTTCAGGAGATCATTTAGAAAGTGTTAGTCAACAATTTGAATGCACATTTATACATCTTATGAATGCTTTAATAACACATATTGTTACTGTAACTCATAATTAATTCAGGCAGTTATTAAACATTTACTAGCTGTCAGTTAATGGTTTTTGTGAGCTCATGTAAAGTGAGGACTATTTATGCCTTGTAAAATGTTAACAAAAGTCGTTCTCTTGTTCTTTTAGCATAGCTTAGCATAGATCATTGAATCCTATGAGACAATATAGCATAGGAGAACGGCTGAATGGATTTCAAAATGTTAAAACTCAGCTTATTAACACTTTATAAGGCATAAATAGTCCTCACTTTAGATGAGCTCACAAAAACTATTAACTGACAGCTAGTAAATGTTTAATAACTGCCTGAATGAATGATAAGAAAATGTGTTATTAAAGCATTTATTAACACAATGACTAACTGTTGCTATATGTCTGAATAATAAGATGTTTAAATGTGCATTCAAATAGTTTACTAACACTTTCTAAATGATCTCCTGAACCACTTACAACTATTAACTAACCGGTTTGTAAATAATGTAATGCTTAATTTAGAAATGATCAACTGATCCTTAAAAAAGTACGAAAATACAATTATTAAACATATTATACAGATGCTTATAAAACAAGAATAGAGCATTTATAGCTGTATTTATAAACTGCTTAAACATGTCTATTAATGTAGGAATAATGCTTTATAAATGATTAATTAACTATTTACCAATGTTTTACTAATGACTCATAGTGTTTGGTTATTATAAAGTGTTACCCATTATTTAAGCTATTTAAAATGTCTACCAGATGCTTGAATGTAAAGGCACTTTCCTAATTGCTTTGAAACTGAAAATAATGTAATTATATTGGCAGATCTCTTTGCAAGCTTGTCAAAGACAAGCCCAGTGACTGGGACAAGCACCTTGATGCTGTAATGTTTGGGCTTAGAACTAAACGTCAGATGACAACAAAGTTCTCGCCATACTATTTGATGTTTGGAAGAGAGGCCCGTTACCCATCGGAAATACCTGAAGTTTACCAGGTAACTGCAGATTCTTAACATTATTCAAATAATTATCATTAATGATAAGTAAGAAGCACTTTTAAACAGTATTGTCCTGCATTTTTTTAGATTGACAAGAGTGTGGAGGGCACATTGTCGATTGAGGAAATGACAGAATCGGCAATTGCTATCAGTGAGGCTTTAACTGAGGCTCATATAAACACCAGAGCCTCACAGGAAAGGATTAGGCGACAAACCAAAGACAAGAAAGGCCTGAAAAAATTTAAAGTTGGGGACCGAGTGTGGAGGAAAAATATAAGGAGTCAGCAAAGAAAGGGTGGCAAACTGGAAGCAAACTTTCTTGGCCCATACACAATAACTTTATTGGAAGACAAAAGTGCCGACCTGGTAGATGAGAGGGGTGTAACATTCCCAAAAATAAATGTTGACCATTTGAAGCTACATGTTGAGGAATTACCCCGCATCCCACATAAACTAAAGTCTTCATCTCAATCAGCTTCAGTTCCTGTGGCCTTTGAATCCCCTGCCTCACCTGCATCTGCACCGCCGGTGTCTCCAGGTCCCGCCTCACCGGTGTCTCCAGGCCCCGCCTCACCGATATCTGCACCACCGGTCCCTCCAGGCCCTGCCTCACCAGTGTCTCCAGGCCCTGCCTCACCGATATCTGCACCACCGGTCCCTCCAGGCCCTGCCTCACCAGTGTCTCCAGGCCCTGCCTCACCGATATCTGCACCACCGGTCCCTCCAGGCCCTGCCCCACCAGTGTCTCCAGGCCCTGCCTCACCGATATCTGCACCACTGGTCCCTCCAGGCCCTGCCTCACTGGTGTCTCCAGGCCCTGACTCACCTGCATCTGTACCGCCGGTGCCTCCAGGCCCCGCCTCACCGATATCTGCACCACCGATCCCTCCAGGCCCTGCCTCACCGGTGTCTCCAGGCCTTGCCTTGCCGGTGTCTCCAGGCCCCGCCTCGCCGGTGTCTCCAGGCCCTGCCTCACCAGTGTCTGCACCGCTGGTGTCTCCAGGCCCCACCTCACCGGTGTCTCCAGGCCCCCCCTCGCCGGTGTCTCCAGGCCCCGCCGCGCCGGTGTCTCCAGGCCCCGCCTCGCCGGTGTCTCCAGGCCCCCCCTCGCCGGTGTCTCCAGGCCCCGCCGCGCCGGTGTCTCCAGGCCCCGCCTCGCCGGTGTCTCCAGGCCCCCCCTCGCCGGTGTCTCCAGGCCCCGCCTCGCCGGTGTCTCCAGGCCCCCCCTCGCCGGTGTCTCCAGGCCCCGCCTCGCCGGTGTCTCCAGGCCCTGCCTCACCAGTGTCTGCACCGCTGGTGTCTCCAGGCCCCACCTCACCGGTGTCTCCAGGCCCCCCCTCGCCGGTGTCTCCAGGCCCCGCCGCGCCGGTGTCTCCAGGCCCCGCCTCGCCGGTGTCTCCAGGCCCCCCCTCGCCGGTGTCTCCAGGCCCCGCCGCGCCGGTGTCTCCAGGCCCCGCCTCGCCGGTGTCTCCAGGCCCCCCCTCGCCGGTGTCTCCAGGCCCCGCCTCGCTTGTATCTCGAACATCGGTCAATGTGATCTCTTCAGCCCCCTCTTCACCTGAATCTCCAAAATCAGTAAATGTGGTCTCTTCAGCCCCCTCTTCACCTGCATCTGCACCACAAGTCCATGTTACAACATCCTCAGGAGTTGTGACTTCATCAGGGCCCAGCTCTTCAGATACAGAATCGCGTATGTACTTAAACAACAATTTTGACTGTTATATTTTTATTTGACAGTTGGGGAATGAAATATAAAAAATAATACAATAGTAACATCTTTATTTACCTATTGTGAGTGCACCAAATCATAATTTAAGATAGACAATTAACCTCAATTGTGATCTTTTTCCAGTGTTTCATATTCTGTCTTGACAGGACTTTGCATTGTTTTGTTTCTCTTTGATATTTTACAGGTGTCAAAGAAATCTGGGGAGGAAAAGGTTTATATGTGCTGATCTCCAAAATAGGGCCATTTAAATTGTTTTACTCGGACATTCAGCGAACTGCACCCACACAGTATTTTGAAAGTGAGGTGAGTTGACCCTTTAAGAAATAAAAATTCATTTTGGAAAATTTGAGCTGAGCTCTATTTTTAATGAGTTTAATCAATTTAACTTATTTTAAATTAATACTTTTTATATGTACAAAATGTCTATTGATAACAGTAGCTTTGTTTATGTTTGTAAAATGTTTGTCAAATTTAAGTTTGAATTTACCATTATTTTGTTTAGTGTTTAAACATACATCCAAATTTCAACACAAAATTAAAAATGTCCATTTACGGGGTCATCAGACTGCAGTGTCCTGCAGAGTTTAGCTCCAACTTGCCTCAACACACCTGCCTGGACATTTCAATTATAGCTAGAAAGACACTGATGAGCTACTTCAGGGGCCGGTTGCATAAACATAGCCATTATCTTAAGACTGTGTCTAAGAATAAGCCTGACCAACTAAAGTCAGTGGGGAAAGACTGTTGCATAAAATGAGTACATGGTTGTCTCTAGTAAGACAGTCTAATTTGCACTGCATTGTGGGAAAAGTAAGACGCTGAACAGCTTAAATAAAATGGCCGACAGTGGGCGCTCATTGCAGTTTTCCTTTGCTGAAAATATTTGCATATTGGAGGAATACAATGCTGCAAAATCGATTTTAATGAACAAATTTAGCGATTACAAACAATGAAAAAACACAAGGCTTGGTCCACAATAACAGATAAAGTTAATAGTATAAATCCTAAAAGTCTACGCTGTTTAAAAATCTGTCACAGCTGACAGTTGGTTTCCATGGCAACATAGATTGTAAGGAAAAGTTAGCCATGGGGTAATCAGTCTAACTTTTTGGTCTTAAATTAGACCAGTCTAAGATTTTATGCAACTGGCTTACAAAGTAAAGACCCGTCTTAAAGAAAAAAATTAGATGACTAACTTGTAAGACCAGTCTTAAACAGTTTTATGCAACCGGCCCCTGGTGTGTTTGATTTAAGTTGGAGCTAACTCTACAGAACACCGGCCCTCCAGGACCGAACTTGGTGACCTCTGATCTGAAGGGAACATTAAACATAATTAACAGCTTACCACTGTATAAATATTTTTCATCTAAACTAACATGTCTTCATTTATTCCTCTAAGGTCATGAATGCTTACATGCACCATTTGGTGCACAAATACAACAAGCATGCAACAAAAAAGGCTGTGTGCATTGACTCATTTGAAATGAGCAACATCTGGCAATATAAAACACCAAAGGTCAAGGTTAGTAGACAACATTTGCAGCTTACTGTATAAATGTGTCATTAACACAGATGTAGTTCTGTAGTGATCTTTACACAAAGGTGAAACACAGTCACATCCATCCAGACTCAGCTGAAAAGGCTTATTTCATTTATTGGTGTAGCGAATTTAGCTCAAAGAGGTAAATTTCTATAAAGAATTATGAATGAATTTAGGAATGAATGATGCATATATATAGCGCTTTCATTGTGTATTGCCGTACTCCCAAAGCGCTTTACAATCAAATGGTGGATCTCTCCTTAACCACCACCAGTGTGCAGCATCCACTTGGATGATGCGTCGACAGCCACAGTACAACAGCGCCGGTGCGCTCACCACACACCAGCTACAGGTGGAGAGGAGAGAGTTAGGGAGCCAATTCAATGAATGGGGATTATCAGGAGGCCATGATTGATTAGGGCCAGTGGAGGGAATTTGGCCTGGACACCGGGGTTACACCCCTACTCTTTATGAGAAGTGCAATGGGATTTTTTGTGACCACAAAGAGTCAGGACCTCGGTTTAACGTCTCACCCGAAGGACAGTGCCTTTTACAGTATAGTGTCTCCGTCACTATACTGGGGCATTAGGACCCACATAGACCACAGGGTGAGCACCCCCTGCTGGCCTCACTAACACCTCTTCCAACAGCAACCTAGTTTTCCCAGGAGGTCTCCCATCCAGGTACTGACCATGCTCAGCCCTGCTTAGCTTCAGTGAGCAACCGGTTTTGGGCTGCAGGGTGATATGGCTGTGGCACTTACAATTAATTATGATGAATTACAATTATTTAGGCAAGCCGCCAGTGGTAACTGTATGGGGGGAAATTTTTTCTTGACTAATCTGTTCGTCTAGCAAACAGGGTAATTTTATATCAACTCTAAGCAATGATATTTTCTTGGCCACAAACAAAAAACATTCTTACAGTATTAATGTATAAGAGCATGTAGCTTGATCGGAAATCATGAAGGGACATTAATTAGAAAGGCAGAATCAGAGATTCATGTAATTTGTGCACAAGAGTTTTATTAACTAATAACTAACCCATGACTAATCTAAACAAACAAACATACAATCACTCATACATGTAATGTGGGAAGAAGTAGGAGGATGGCTAGAAAGGAACAGGTGTGTGAGGCTGAGCTGACCATCTGAAAGAACCATCGGTTTCTAATCCAGAGTAATGTATATGATAGCTTACACAAAACCTCTGTTTAGTGGAAGGAAAGATACTTGTATCTGAAAGAAAGTCTCGTGGAGCCTCTGAAGAAGTCCTGGATGGTTCCATTTGATGGCCGAAATTGCAATTTCTTTAAACTCCGAGGTTGTTCTTGACTGTTGACGTTAGGAGAGTTCTTTCTCCTGAGTAAGCAGTTCTGAGGAACTGCAGGCCGCACTTCAGAGATGGGGATCCAGAGACGGCCAGGAGTGAAGAGAGAGAGATATCTGATTGTGGTCAGTTTCATGATGATAAGTTCCATGGTTGAGTGAAATTAACTCCAGTGGTATTAGTCTGGGCATGGACTCATGGAGGCCCTCCACACAGGCAGCAATCAAGATTTTTCATAAGAGCCAGGACGAACAGATTAATCGATGGCGATGTAATCCCGCTACAGGTACTACTGGCGGGTGATATAAATAATTGTGATTAATCAAAATTAATTGTAATTATTTATATACATTTCTCTTTTGAGCTAAATTCGCTATACATGTGTACCGGGATTGGGTATTCATACTAGAAAAACTACTGGTAAAACTACTAGAGATTCTTTAAACTCTAATATGTTACATGTGTATCAACATATAATATGCAGCATATTTTAGATCATCAAAGTACGAATTCAGAGATGCCAAACATGACACGTGTGGTTATACTACATAATATTTCTATCTATATCTATAGTAACACATGTATAAAAACATTACACAATACAAACGACAAGATACATAAACCGCAATAATATACACAATGATTTGAGGATTTATGTTTATTCATAGGATTTTTTGTTATCAGATAGTTGCCTTGGCAACTGAGCGCTTCAGATTGTTGGTCTCATTGGGAGCTGTTTCCAGAATGCCAACCTATAGTTGGCTGGTTGGTTTAAAAGATTATTTTTTTATTGTAACAAATAACTATGTCTGATTCGTCCAGATGCTACATTGGTCAGAAGTCACAAAAATCTGTGCAGAATATGTGCCCTGTTTATTTTAGATTTCAGTTAGTCTGACTTATCATCACTTGATTTGGTTCAAAATAATTTAGAATATCTAAAATAAGCATGGCTTGTTTTGGTAAACTTGTTTTATGAAATAGCCCCCTGATTTCATAAAGACACAAAAACATCTTTCCTTTCCAAAAAAAAAAAAAGGGTCACACTTTATATTAGGTGGCCTTAACTATTATGTACTTACATCAAAAAATAAGTAGAATGTATTTAATGTGGCCATCTTGCATTGCAAAACACTTTTGCTTCTATTAAGGTGGGATATGGGTAAGGTTAGGGACAGGTTTGGTGGTATAGATAGGTTTAAGGGTGGGTTAGGGTGTAAGGGATGGGTCAACAGTAGTTATTACAGAAATTAATTACAAATGTAATTACATAATGGTTTAAAAAAAAAGATAAGTACAATGTAATAACATGTATGTACACAATAGGTACATTGTACCAAATGATTAATTAAAATGTAAGTGCATAGTTATTAAGGCCACCTAATGTAAAGTGGGACCAAAAAAAAAAAAAATTATAATAATAAAAATAGACCATAAATAGACATTATACCAAGGTACTTGTTATGGCTTCTCATTTGTATACATAAATTATTATATAATTCAAATTCAAAAGGAAATCTTCATTCATACCAAGAGGGTGTAAACTTTTAACATAAAAATCCCAATACTTGTGCATTTAGTGTTGCATTTATTTTAACTGAAATTCCAGATGGATCCAATGACATTCAAGTTCATTTTTGGGGTCATTAATGAGCATCAGCACTGGACTCTGACGGTACTGTTTATGTTTTATAAGCTTATATTTCAGGCTACAATAGTTTTTTTGCATGTAATGTTTTGTTGTAATAATTTTCGATTGTCTTAATTAAGATTATGATTCCACAAGAGAACAGGGCTCTGTATCTGGATCCTCTAGGGGAGGCCCTAACTAATGTTCAGAAATGTGAGAATGTAACAAGGTAAATCAAAAGTTTAACCATAATCTCTTAAAGTTATTAAGGTGTTTCTTAATATTCAGTTTCATTTAATAAATTAAAGATTTTCATTGCCATGTGTACCTTTGTACAATTACAGGTCCTTCATGCAACAGAAGGGCTACAATTTGCCCAATTGGACATGTGGTACGTTGTCACATTCTTGCCAAAAGGATGGCAGTTCCTGTGGACCTTTTGTATTGAAAGTAAGCTAAATAGATCATAATGTCATAAATTACTTTCTTACCTTAGTGTAGCACCAGATGTAAACATTAATTAAAATGATCATACTGATTGGTAAATAGATAATAGCGATCCTTATATTTAGTTTTTTTTTAACTATTGAAATTAATGATGACTTAAAAATGACAAATATTACAACGAGATGTTAGGAAAAGTGTTACTGCTGACAACGTAAGTTAAAAGGGATTTCTTATGATGACTAATAGTTACAAGAATGTTTAGAATTCCTTCACTTGTATTTTATTAAAGGACAGCTTTTAACCATCTAGTGAATACTAATAAATAAATAAACAGATAAATAAAGATATATAAAGATACAATTTTGTTTTGCAGTGAACTAAACATTTGAACAAATTTGACAACCACTTGGAAAACCCTTTGACAATTTCTGTGGTCTTCTAACAGCTGTTGACATATGTTGGATAATGTAAAATATCAGTTAGCTGAACCAGTCATTTGGAGAAATGCCATTCCACCCACGGTCCACAACAAATGCAACCTGTGCTTTTCACAACATAATTTTTATTATATAGTAACCCATTGCTAACTTATGACACATTGTTTACATTACAAACCATATCATTCTAAATGACACAATCCCTGTTCTATTTTAGTTTGCAGAATGTTTCTTAAATGATGAGCCACTTCAGTTTCCCACATCTGAAAAAAGTGTGGTTGCCCTCAGAATGAGCATAGCTGCTTGTCTCCTGCAGAACACTGGTAAGAGATATTAGTGCTTGTTTCAAAATACATTCAAATCTTTTAATTAGTTATATATCCATTGTTAACCTAACCATTTATCTATAAAACACAAAAATGTGATTTATATGCCTGTAAATATACCTATGATAACCCTGTTTATCCTGCTTCTGCATGATATCTGCCTAGCTAACCTCAAGAACCTGTGCCACCTGTGTGGGAACAGAAGCAGTTTTCAAAAAGTGACCAACTGGGTAAGAATTCCAAAAATAATGTTGTACTTTATCAAACATTTATTTGAAATTGCTTTCTCAATGAAATATGACAATTTTAATAAGTATTATTTGAAATTAACTACAGAAATACTTGAAAATATTTGTTTGTCAACATGTTTAGATTGGCTGTGATGTGTGCCCACGCTGGTTCCACTGCCACTGTGTCAAGCGCACAAGGAAAATAAAAAGTTACATCTGCCCCGTATGTGCAACATGATGTGCGACACTATGTGATGTGGAACACTATGCAAATTAAAAATAAAACACTTAATGATTTTCCCGTGTCAATTTATTCAATATAGAACAGTTAAAAGTAAATTGATTAGGATAACTGGCAAAAGACCAGTAAAATTACATCAATCAGGTTTGTGTATGAGTCTGTGAAAGAGAGCATCAGTGTTAGTGACAAATGAAAGTAGTGTTAGCCTGAAATCTGTTCTAAATTGTTTTTTTTTTAGTTTATTTAACTAAGGGACAATATAGCCAGAGTCTGCAATAATAGTCTTTCTGAAGTGTTTGCCAAGAAAAAAAAACTTTCCAGAGCACAGAAAAAACAGCAGTACACTGAGCCTATTAAACAGTACAATAAAATACAGAGAGTGCGTACTGTACATGATTGCATGCGCAATGTGCTTGCAGAAATGTGAATTTGTTTTTGTACAGATTTCCATAGATGTCAGACTAGACTCATTCTGGAGACACTTGTCCTCCAGTAGAATATCTGCAGAAAAGCACAAGTGTTTAGATTCAATAATAAGCATTTAACAGGAGGGGATATGATTTTGGCAGCACTGCCGAATTCTTACCCCCCTCCATGATTTTCAGTTTGCTGCTTGAAAGACCCATAAAAGTCATTCAGAAGACACGTGTCCTCCTGTAGAATAACAGCAGAAAAGCACAAGTGTTTAGATTCAATAATAAGCATTTAACAGGAGGGGATATGATTTTGGCAGCACTGCCGAATTCTTACCCCCCTCCATGATTTTCAGTTTAGTGAGCAAAAGACCCATAAAAGTCGTTCAGAATACACCTGTCCTCCAGTAGAATAACTGCAGAAAAGCACAAGTGTTTAGATTCAATAATAAGCATTTAACAGTAGGGGATATGATTTTGGCAGCACTGCCGAATTCTTACCCCCCTCCATGATTTTCAGTTTAGTGAGCAAAAGACCCATAAAAGTCATTCAGAAGACACCTGTCCTCCAGTAGAATAACTGCAGAAAAGCACAAGTGTTTAGATTCAATAATAAGCATTTAACAGTAGGGGATATGATTTTGGCAGCACTGCCGAATTCTTACCCCCTCCATGATTTTCAGTTTAGTGAGCAAAAGACCCATAAAAGTCATTCAGAAGACACGTGTCCTCCAGTAGAATATCTGCAGAAAAGCACAAGTGTTTAGATTCAATAATAAGCATTTAACAGTAGGGGATATGATTTTGGCAGCACTGCCGAATTCTTACCCCCTCCATGATTTTCAGTTTAGTGAGCAAAAGACCCATAAAAGTCATTCAGAAGACACCTGTCCTCCAGTAGAATAACTGCAGAAAAGCACAAGTGTTTAGATTCAATAATAAGCATTTAACAGAAGGGGATATGATTTTGGCAGTACTGCCGAATTCTTACCCCCCTCCATGATTTTCAGTTTGCTGCTTGAAAGACCCATAAAAGTCATTCAGAAGACACGTGTCCTCCAGTAGAATAACTGCAGAAAAGCACAAGTGTTTAGATTCAATAATAAGCATTTAACAGTAGGGGATATGATTTTGGCAGCACTGCCGAATTCTTACCCCCCCTCCATGATTTTCAGTTTAGTGAGCAAAAGACCCATAAAAGTCATTCAGAAGACACCTGTCCTCCAGTAGAATAACTGCAGAAAAGCACAAGTGTTTAGATTCAATAATAAGCATTTAACAGTAGGGGATATGATTTTGGCAGCACTGCCGAATTCTTACCCCCCTCCATGATTTTCAGTTTAGTGAGCAAAAGACCCATAAAAGTCATTCAGAAGACACCTGTCCTCCAGTAGAATAACTGCAGAAAAGCACAAGTGTTTAGATTCAATAATAAGCATTTAACAGTAGGGGATATGATTTTGGCAGTACTGCCGAATTCTTACCCCCCTCCATGATTTTCAGTTTGCTGCTTGAAAGACCCATAAAAGTCATTCAGAAGACACCTGTCCTCCAGTAGAATAACTGCAGAAAAGCACAAGTGTTTAGATTCAATAATAAGCATTTAACAGTAGGGGATATGATTTTGGCAGCACTGACGAATTCTTACCCCCCTCCATGATTTTCAGTTTGCTGCTTGAAAGACCCATAAAAGTCATTCAGAAGACACGTGTCCTCCAGTAGAATAACTGCAGAAAAGCACAAGTGTTTAGATTCAATAATAAGCATTTAACAGGAGGGGATATGATTTTGGCAGCACTGCCGAATTCTTACCCCCCTCCATGATTTTCAGTTTAGTGAGCAAAAGACCCATAAAAGTCGTTCAGAATACACCTGTCCTCCAGTAGAATAACTGCAGAAAAGCACAAGTGTTTAGATTCAATAATAAGCATTTAACAGTAGGGGATATGATTTTGGCAGCACTGCCGAATTCTTACCCCCCTCCATGATTTTCAGTTTAGTGAGCAAAAGACCCATAAAAGTCATTCAGAAGACACCTGTCCTCCAGTAGAATAACTGCAGAAAAGCACAAGTGTTTAGATTCAATAATAAGCATTTAACAGTAGGGGATATGATTTTGGCAGCACTGCCGAATTCTTACCCCCCTCCATGATTTTCAGTTTAGTGAGCAAAAGACCCATAAAAGTCATTCAGAAGACACCTGTCCTCCAGTAGAATAACTGCAGAAAAGCACAAGTGTTTAGATTCAATAATAAGCATTTAACAGAAGGGGATATGATTTTGGCAGTACTGCCGAATTCTTACCCCCCTCCATGATTTTCAGTTTGCTGCTTGAAAGACCCATAAAAGTCATTCAGAAGACACGTGTCCTCCAGTAGAATAACTGCAGAAAAGCACAAGTGTTTAGATTCAATAATAAGCATTTAACAGTAGGGGATATGATTTTGGCAGCACTGCCGAATTCTTACCCCCCTCCATGATTTTCAGTTTAGTGAGCAAAAGACCCATAAAAGTCATTCAGAAGACACCTGTCCTCCAGTAGAATAACTGCAGAAAAGCACAAGTGTTTAGATTCAATAATAAGCATTTAACAGTAGGGGATATGATTTTGGCAGCACTGCCGAATTCTTACCCCCCTCCATGATTTTCAGTTTAGTGAGCAAAAGACCCATAAAAGTCATTCAGAAGACACCTGTCCTCCAGTAGAATAACTGCAGAAAAGCACAAGTGTTTAGATTCAATAATAAGCATTTAACAGTAGGGGATATGATTTTGGCAGTACTGCCGAATTCTTACCCCCCTCCATGATTTTCAGTTTGCTGCTTGAAAGACCCATAAAAGTCATTCAGAAGACACGTGTCCTCCAGTAGAATAACTGCAGAAAAGCACAAGTGTTTAGATTCAATAATAAGCATTTAACAGTAGGGGATATGATTTTGGCAGCACTGCCGAATTCTTACCCCCCTCCATGATTTTCAGTTTAGTGAGCAAAAGACCCATAAAAGTCGTTCAGAAGACACCTGTCCTCCAGTAGAATAACTGCAGAAAAGCACAAGTGTTTAGATTCAATAATAAGCATTTAACAGTAGGGGATATGATTTTGGCAGCACTGCCGAATTCTTACCCCCCCTCCATGATTTTCAGTTTGCTGCTTGAAAGACCCATAAAAGTCATTCAGAAGACACGTGTCCTCCAGCAGAATATCTGCAGAAAAGCACAAGTGTTTAGATTCAATAATAAGCATTTAACAGTAGGGGATATGATTTTGGCAGCACTGCCGAATTCTTACCCCCCTCCATGATTTTCAGTTTAGTGAGCAAAAGACCCATAAAAGTCATTCAGAAGTAGGGCTGGGCAATTTGGCTTAGAATCAAAATCTCGATTAATTGAACATTTTAACCCGATTACGATTAATGAACGATTATTTTATTTATTAATAAAATTATATTTAATTATATTTATATAATATTTATTTTTTGCCCTCATAGTTCACTGACAAGTTTTGTACAGTAAATATGTTCACATATTACAAGCGAGAGATTTTTGGATGAAGGGTGCATTACTTGATTTTAAAATAATTTAAGGAAACACACTATCTACGATCTATGATTATTAATTGAACATCAGTGTTGAACAACAGAAATTAAAGCAAGCATTGCTTAAAACGAAAAGTCACATTTTTCTTAAATTAGTGAAAATAAATAACTTGCACTATTGGAAACAAAATAAATAATTTTCAATGTTTTTCATATTAAAAGTAGAACATAAGCAGTATCTCCTCTAAATAAAATTACCCTTGTATATCCTGTAAATACTTTTTACTGTATAAATACTGTTTAAGCTCTCCATCGACATGTCGGCGGAATAACGGAACGGAGCGCTAATGTTTTTTAAAGGGAAAGTAATTGAAATAATCGTCCTGGAAAAATTTGAACGATTATAGGTTCTGAATGTCGATTTCGATTATTTTTCGATTAATTGCCCAGCCCTAGGTTTGAGTACCACCAGAGTCGTGCTTTTTGGCATTTTTTTAAGACCGTTCTGCGCAGCATTGCCCTCGGACAGCAGAAACCGTTTTGAGGCCTCCTGTTCTCAGCGTACGTTGATTTAAAAAAAAAGGCAATCATATTTAAAAGGTAGCAAAACATGCCCAAGAGCCAATTCAGTGAGGTATGGCAATCACTGTCTCGCATCAAGTGGAGGCAGCAGGAAGTTCATATTGTTGATTCATGCATTCTCTGAGCCACCCTCCCCACACCTAACATGCGGGGTGGCGCCGTGGCTTAGTTGGTTAAAGCTCCTGTCTCGTAAACAGGAGATCCTGGGTTCAAATCCCAGCAGCGTTCCAGTCGAGCAAGCGCAAGCTTTTTCGAAAGCGACCCGCAAACAGGGATAGCGAGTGATTAATTTTGCAAACCGCCCCGACTCAGTTGTTGGCAAACGCCTTAAAGCTGTCCAGCGCACGGTCAGCCAACCCCTGGCCGCTTCTCTGGGAGCCTGGATCGTCTGAGTCGCCCTCCCGGAGGGCGATTGTGCGGCCAGGCTAGTCTAGTAAACAGGAGATCCTGCGTTTGAATCCCAGCGATGCCTTTGGTTGCACGCCACAATACAGCCGAGCTCGTGCTTTACCAAAAAACGGATGGCGAAAGGGGACACAGAGGAGCTTGAGGACAGCGGGCAGTTTCTCCTGCAACATTACCCTCGCACCTGCTTTTGAATAATATAATTCAAGCTAACTTTCACCACCAAGGTGGCGCCGTGGCTTAGCTGGTCAAAGCGCCTGTCTTGTAAACAGGAGATCCTGGGTTCGAATCCCAGCGGTGCCTTTCCCTCTGGTGGCTGTCTCTGGCCTCGCTGTTGCATGGGAGACCTTGACAACACTCTGTGTTTTTGAACCGTGCCTCAATTGTGCAAAGACCTGAGGATCTGTCTTTCTGCCCACACAGCGTGCCTCTTGGCCTAGCTGGACGGGCACAAATCTGTAAGTAAAGGCCCCAGTGGCCCAAACTGGCATACAAACGGGCTCTGTGGCGCAATGGATAGCGCATTGGACTTCTAGACTGCCAGATGAGGCCATTCAAAGGTTGTGGGTTCGAGTCCCACCAGAGTCGTGCTTTTTGTCATTTTGTTTAGCCCATACTGCGCAGTGTTGCCCTCGGACAGCAGAAACCATTTTGAGGCCTCCTGTTCTCAGCGTACATTGATTTAAAAAAAAAAGGCAATCATATTTAAAAGGTAGCAAAACATGCCCAAGAGCCAATTCAGTGAGGTATGGCAATCACTGTCTCGCATCAAGTGGAGGCAGCAGGAAGTTCATATTGTTGATTCATGCATCCTCTGAGCCACCCTCCCCACACCTAACATGCGGGGTGGCGCCGTGGCTTAGTTGGTTAAAGCGCCTGTCTAGTAAACAGGAGATCCTAGGTTCAAATCCCAGCGGTGCCTTGTAGACGGCAGCTTGGATCTTTTTGCTCTCCCTTGGACCTGAGGCCCTTACAGTGCCTCTGCCTTTCAAACGACACTGCAATTATGCATTTTAAGTGAGTGTGTGTCTTTAAAAAATGGATGGTTGGCCTGCCATGTGACTAGACACATGACAGGAAGCAGGAAGTACAACTGTATAAGAGAGCAGCATGACAAACAAAGGACAGTCACCAAACTGTTGGATTGAGGAGTTGCTAATTTTAGAGCTCACCTTTCCATTCACCACCTGCAAACTTTGGATTACACTTTCTGTGGATTGTATATACACCGGTGGACACTCACATTGGACTTATCAACACACTGGGATTCTTGGACTGTTTTTAGGGTATGGACAAATGAACTGTATTCTTTTAACAGCGTTTACCTCATTTTATCGTGTTGTTTTAAAGTCTTTTATGTGAACCTTGTAAATAAACCAAATCTATTTAAACCAATCTTCTTTTATGTCTCATTCTTTTAACCACTAGTCATCTCTCACAGTTAAATCTGACCCCATTTTAGTCTTGTAACTCAGCCGATAAGGCCGATTGTTACACTTGGATGGGAGACCGCCTGGGAATACCAGGTGCTGTAAGCTTTTGCCTTTTCTTCACTATTTATATAATATGCTGGCTTTTACGGAGGCTGATCTTTAAATAGCCCACTTTTTGGAGCAGCCCTCGCTTACGGCCATACCGCGCTGAGAGCGCCCGATCTCGTCTGATCTCGGAAGCTAAGCAGCGTCGGGCCTGCTTAGTACTTGGATGGGAGACCGCCTGGGAATACCAGGTGCTGTAAGCTTTTGCCTTTTCTTCACTATTTATATAATATGCTGGCTTTTAGAAAGACGTGTTTTACCGCTCTATTTATTACAATCATTTAAATGTATTATAGAGTTTTAAGTGTTTTACATGTTTTTTAGGCCATTTTATTACTCTTAACATTTTAAGTGAGTGTGTGTCTTTAAAAAATGGATGGTTGGCCTGCCATGTGACTAGACACATGACAGAAAGCAGGAAGTACAACTGTATAAGAGAGCAGCATGACAAACAAAGGACAGTCACCAAACTGTTGGATTGAGGAGTTGCTAATTTTAGAGCTCACCTTTCCATTCACCACCTGCAAACTTTGGATTACACTTTCTGTGGATTGTATATACACCGGTGGACACTCACATTGGACTTATCAACACACTGGGATTCTTGGACTGTTTTTAGGGTATGGACAAATGAACTGTATTCTTTTAACAGCGTTTACCTCGTTTTATCGTGTTGTTTTAAAGTCTTTTATGTGAACCTTGTAAATAAACCAAATCTATTTAAACCAATCTTCTTTTATGTCTCATTCTTTTAACCACTAGTCATCTCTCACAGTTAAATCTGACCCCATTTTAGTCTTGTAACTCGGCCGATAAGGCCGATTGTTACACTTGGATGGGAGACCGCCTGGGAATACCAGGTGCTGTAAGCTTTTGCCTTTTCTTCACTATTTATATAATATGCTGGCTTTTACGGAGGCTGATCTTTAAATGGCCCACTTTTTGGAGCAACCCTCGCTTACGGCCATACCGCGCTGAGAGCGCCCGATCTCGTCTGATCTCGGAAGCTAAGCAGCGTCGGGCCTGTTTAGTACTTGGATGGGAGACCGCCTGGGAATACCAGGTGCTGTAAGCTTTTGCCTTTTCTTCACTATTTATATAATATGCTGGCTTTTACGGAGGCTGATCTTTAAATAGCCCACTTTTTGGAGCAGCCCTCACTTACGGCCATACCGCGCTGAGAGCGCCCGATCTCGTCTGATCTCGGAAGCTAAGCAGCGTCGGGCCTGCTTAGTACTTGGATGGGAGACCGCCTGGGAATACCAGGTGCTGTAATCTTTTGCCTTTTCTTCACTATTTATATAATATGCTGGCTTTTAGAAAGACGTGTTTTACCGCTCTATTTATTACAATCATTTAAATGTATTATAGAGTTTTAAGTGTTTTACATATTTTTTAGGCCATTTTATTACTCTTAACATTTTAAGTGAGTGTGTGTCTTTAAAAAATGGATGGTTGGCCTGCCATGTGACTAGACACATGACAGGAAGCAGGAAGTACAACTGTATAAGAGAGCAGCATGACAAACAAAGGACAGTCACCAAACTGTTGGATTGAGGAGTTGCTAATTTTAGAGCTCACCTTTCCATTCACCACCTGCAAACTTTGGATTACACTTTCTGTGGATTGTATATACACCGGTGGACACTCACATTGGACTTATCAACACACTGGGATTCTTGGACTGTTTTTAGGGTATGGACAAATGAACTGTATTCTTTTAACAGCGTTTACCTCATTTTATCGTGTTGTTTTAAAGTCTTTCATGTGAACCTTGTAAATAAACCAAATCTATTTAAACCAATCTTCTTTTATGTCTCATTCTTTTAACCACTAGTCATCTCTCACAGTTAAATCTGACCCCATTTTAGTCTTGTAACTCGGCCGATAAGGCCGATTGTTACACTTGGATGGGAGACCGCCTGGAAAACCAGGTGCTGTAAGCTTTTGCCTTTTCTTCACTATTTATATAATATGCTGGCTTTTACGGAGGCTGATCTTTAAATAGCCCACTTTTTGGAGCAGCCCTCGCTTACGGCCATACCGCGCTGAGAGCGCCCGATCTCGTCTGATCTCGGAAGCTAAGCAGCGTCGGGCCTGCTTAGTACTTGGATGGGAGACCGCCTGGGAATACCAGGTGCTGTAAGCTTTTGCCTTTTCTTCACTATTTATATAATATGCTGGCTTTTAGAAAGACGTGTTTTACCGCTCTATTTATTACAATCATTTAAATGTATTATAGAGTTTTAAGTGTTTTACATGTTTTTTAGGCCCTTTTATTACTCTTAACATTTTAAGTGAGTGTGTGTCTTTAAAAAATGGATGGTTGGCCTGCCATGTGACTAGACACATGACAGAAAGCAGGAAGTACAACTGTATAAGAGAGCAGCATGACAAACAAAGGACAGTCACCAAACTGTTGGATTGAGGAGTTGCTAATTTTAGAGCTCACCTTTCCATTCACCACCTACAAACTTTGGATTACACTTTCTGTGGATTGTATATACACCGGTGGACACTCACATTGGACTTATCAACACACTGGGATTCTTGGACTGTTTTTAGGGTATGGACAAATGAACTGTATTCTTTTAACAGCGTTTACCTCGTTTTATCGTGTTGTTTTAAAGTCTTTTATGTGAACCTTGTAAATAAACCAAATCTATTTAAACCAATCTTCTTTTATGTCTCATTCTTTTAACCACTAGTCATCTCTCACAGTTAAATCTGACCCCATTTTAGTCTTGTAACTCGGCCGATAAGGCCGATTGTTACACTTGGATGGGAGACCGCCTGGGAATACCAGGTGCTGTAAGCTTTTGCCTTTTCTTCACTATTTATATAATATGCTGGCTTTTACGGAGGCTGATCTTTAAATGGCCAACTTTTTGGAGCAGCCCTCGCTTACGGCCATACCGCGCTGAGAGCGCCCGATCTCGTCTGATCTCGGAAGCTAAGCAGCGTCGGGCCTGCTTAGTACTTGGATGGGAGACCGCCTGGGAATACCAGGTGCTGTAAGCTTTTGCCTTTTCTTCACTATTTATATAATATGCTGGCTTTTACGGAGGCTGATCTTTAAATAGCCCACTTTTTGGAGCAGCCCTCGCTTACGGCCATACCGTGCTGAGAGCGCCCGATCTCGTCTGATCTCGGAAGCTAAGCAGCGTCGGGCCTGCTTAGTACTTGGGTGGGAGACCGCCTGGGAATACCAGGTGCTGTAAGCTTTTGCCTTTTCTTCACTATTTATATAATATGCTGGCTTTTAGAAAGACGTGTTTTACCGCTCTATTTATTACAATCATTTAAATGTATTATAGAGTTTTAAGTGTTTTACATGTTTTTTAGGCCCTTTTATTACTCTTAACATTTTAAGTGAGTGTGTGTCTTTAAAAAATGGATGGTTGGCCTGCCATGTGACTAGACACATGACAGGAAGCAGGAAGTACAACTGTATAAGAGAGCAGCATGACAAACAAAGGACAGTCACCAAACTGTTGGATTGAGGAGTTGCTAATTTTAGAGCTCACCTTTCCATTCACCACCTGCAAACTTTGGATTACACTTTCTGTGGATTGTATATACACCGGTGGACACTCACATTGGACTTATCAACACACTGGGATTCTTGGACTGTTTTTAGGGTATGGACAAATGAACTGTATTCTTTTAACAGCGTTTACCTCGTTTTATCGTGTTGTTTTAAAGTCTTTTATGTGAACCTTGTAAATAAACCAAATCTATTTAAACCAATCTTCTTTTATGTTATGGAGCCAGAATGGTGACTTTAAAATTTGGCATCAAAGATTAAAACTGGCATTGAAAACAAAAGCAGAACTGAACAAGGAAACATTGGCATTGAAACATTTGTATTGAAACCAGTTGTATTGGCATTGAAACAAGTATTGGTACTGAAAAAAGAAAATAATTAAAATCTTACAATCTTATTCTTTCATTTTATTGGGATTTATTAGTATTTTTCAATGACAATCTTCAGATTTTTTCTTTATGTCACTCTTTTTCAGTGACAGATTTTTTTTTACAATGTCAGTTTTTTTTCACTGTCACGGATTTCAGTTTCAACTTTCTGTCACTGTTTTGGCGTGGAGAGGGGAGGGGTCTGAGGGGAGGGGTAAGTAGAGCGTAATTTGCATATAATTTGCATGTCGGCATACTGAAGAAGTAGGCCTACGTCACTTTACTGGAACCTGCCGTCAGCTCTGAAGCTTCTGGCGCACTCAAAAAAGTCAACTAGCCACTTATTTGATTTGCAAAAATACAAATATACAATATATAATATATACAATAACAAATATGTCTGATTAATACGATTATAACGAGTTTACTTCTGTTAAATGATTGATTCTTGTTAGTTGTGTATCAACAACTCTCTCTGATGAGTCACTGCGCATGCTCAGCACTGCGACGGTCACGGAATCACGTGGGTACAGACGGCTGAAGAAGAGGAGTTGTGTGCGCGCCAGCGGTTTGAACTGCTGCGTTTAAACGTTCTTCATCCTTGATATTGAGGGTAAGTACTTTATTGATATAATGTACCAGTTTGCACTTAGTAACATGGGATAATAAGTAATTACACACTGTAGCGATGTTTCAAAGTAGGCTTATGTAAATTTCGTTGTTTTTGTCGATACAAGTTTCACCTTAACGTTAATATATCCGCTACAATTTGTGCATTTCTGTCACAATTCAATGCTAACCACGCCTAACTATTAACTACATAACCTACGTTAAACCTGAAGTCTACCCCAACGTTGGGAGAGGAAAACTGGAGGAAAGAATGCACAGTCGAACACACTATGCACTCGTTTTTTTTCTGTTTGTACGTTAATGTATACTAATGCTATTTATACGCTTTACTTTTACGTAACTTAAATTGTAAGTCTTAAATCCCCAATTGTAAGTCGCTTTGGATAAAAGCGTCTGCTAAATGAATAAATGTAAATGTAATGTAACTTGTCCTCTGTTGAATCAGTGTGCACTTCTCATCGCTCTTTTCTGTCTAGCTAACGTTAATAGAGCTGTTTTGGTTTGTTTTTCTTGAGTTCCGAAATGTTACATATTGCTACCCAGTTTATTGAATACAGTTTGCAAAAAATTGTCAAGTACAATCTATAATGCAGTCGACCATATATATTAAATGTCCTAACAAATTGCAATTAAAGTTATGATTGAATAGGTTTGCATGGTTTTATTCGGGAAATATAGTATATAACTTGTATACACTTTGTTTGTTTTGTTTTTCACAGCAGAAAAAAAAATACATCACAATGTATAGCTGTCCCCATTCTCTTCTGGTGTGAACCTCAGCTTTACATGGTAAGTCGTTTTTTTTTTTTAACACTCACATACACTAATGTATAACTAACTATCCTTGAATACTGAACTTATCTTTTCTTTCTCTTTCAGTGACATGTACTGTATGTGGCAGTGCAGGAAGTGTTGCAAAGGAGAGTTTTAGGTACAAATTACTTAAGCATTATAAACTAAACATTGCTTTGGAAGCGGCAGTCATTATGTTTGTGTACAGTAGTCAACATTTGAAGTGGAATAAAACCTTTAATAAAATTTGGGTCACACTTTATATTAGGTGGCCTTCACTACTATGTACTTGCATTATAAAATAAGTACAATGTACTTATTGTGGTCATTGTATTGCAAAACACTTGCTTCTATTAAGGTGGGATATGGGTAAGGTTAGGGACAGGTTTGGTGTTAAGGTTGAAATTTTGCATGCACATTGAAGACATGGGCAGGACTTAAAACCCATGTGTATAGAGTTCACCTGTTACATTCTACACAGACAGTAACACGTTCAGTACTCTTAAGCTGTGCTGCCACTGAAGTTGATGTAATCTTGTCTCCTCCCTACAGGACGACACTGTACCATACCAGAGAAGCCTGTGTTATCAAGTCTCTGTGCATCTACTTGAATGAAGACCCTGAAAAACTAATCAAGGGGTATTTGGTGAGTCTTTGAGAAAATAATTTCAAAAGCCATTCTGTACTTGGGTCATGTTTTTCCCTGTTTGCTACAACAAAAATGTGACATGAGAGAACACTTAACTTTGTCAAATAATTGACCTGGACAGAAAACTATACTTGCATGTTTTTTTTTTTTTTTCATTGGAGTGCTTTATATTCTATGGTGGTTATAATGTTTTAGCCGCCTAAGTAATTTTAAATATGGTTGGCAGATAAATTATAACTTTTTTTAATATAATGCACTGCAATAACACACCAGCACCCACTGTGACCTCAATAATAAACAGAAGAATTATCACTTTTCTGACAGTTTCAACTTAAAAACTGAGAAATTATAACCTCTGATTCACATCAGAGCTCCTGTATTGGATTTAAGTTTACTTTAAAGGTGTCATTAATAAAGTGGCCAGTAAGTGTATAAGCAATTCTTGTAATAATTATTTTTGTTTGTGATCTTTTATGTGTTTCGCCCCACAGGATTCAGACATCGAGTCAAAATGTACCATGGAGCAAACTGTAGCAGGAGTGTTTGTCATACTGAAGGAGGGAACACCTCCTAACAATGACCCACAGGACATTGGTCTCCTAAATGAAGGTGTGGAAGTCAGGCTTGTGCTGTTATTTGGACTGATATGCTGTTTGAATCCTGTTTTACAAACACTCAAATTGGAGACTTAAAGTGAAGAAAGCAGTTTAAACTTATTTGTATGTGTATGTTAAAACTGAATGAAAAAATAAAAATGTTAAATTGTTTGCATGTTTTATGTGGTTCTTCTGTAGATGTAATGTTTTGGTTCTTAGATCTTTCACTTAAAACAAATCTAATTGAAACAACAAGATGGGTATTAATGAAAGTACCAAAACTATACATGAACAAGACATTAACTAGTAGATGTAACAAGGCAGAATTTTGTTGAATTGAAGTGCTTTTACTGACATATTTGACTAACACCATTCATTTTGATTCAATTCGTTGGAAATAAGCTACACTGACATGGTAAAACAATGTTCAATCTACAAGTTTAAATGACATTCATATAACATATTCAAACCTTTCCAAGTTTATTAGATTGGTTTAGATGCATAATGGGTGCTACGATTAAATCATGTTCACTGAACAATTTATTTTTTTGAGTGGGTGGCGTGACGAAAATGTCTAGTTTACCGGGAACTTCCAAGCCACAAGTAAGTCTGTTTTTTTCTCTCTGCCATTTACATGTTTATTCACGTGCAACCTGGGCGGTTTTGTAAACTTTTAATGGCCGTTATGCTAAGTTACCTGCGTTGAAGCCGAACTAGCAGCTCAAAGAGGAGAGGCTCTCCGGTGTGCGTGCGCGCGCGTGCGGTTGGGGATGTCAGTAGCTTAACTTACACAGCCGAAGTCCTGCTGTTGATCATGTCAGTGTTAACGTTACAGGCCATGTTACTGTTAGCCGCTGTTGTGATGTATTCATACTTAGCGGCAACAACTACATACCGACAGACACCTAATGTTAACTTCTTTTTTTTTTTTTTGTAAAACCGGACTTTTAGCCTTGTTCGGTGCATATGGTGCTTGTGGCGTGTGTTTATTTTTGACCCTGCATTAACCACAGGTTAAGTTAGCCAACACGGCTAATGTTAGTAACTTAAATGTTCCAGTCGACGGCGAAAAAAAACAGCATAACGGCCATTAAAAGTTTACAAAACCGCCCAGGTTGCACGTGAATAAACATGTAAATGGCAGAGAGAAAAAAAACAGACTTACTTGTGACTTGGAAGTTCCCGGTAAACTAGACATTTTCGTCACGCCACCATGCCAGAAGCTTCAGAGCTGACGGCAGGTTCCAGTAAAAGTGACGTAGGTCTACTTCTTCAGTATGCCGACATGCAAATTATATGCAAATTACGCTCTACTTACCCCTCCCCTCAGACCCCTCCCCTCTCCACGCCAAAACAGTGACAGAAAGTTGAAACTGAAATCCGTGACAGTGAAAAAAAACTGACATTGTAAAAAAAAATCTGTCACTGAAAAAGAGTGACATGAAGAAAAAATCTGAAGATTGTCATTGAAAAATACTAATAAATCCCAATAAAATGAAAGAATAAGATTGTAAGATTTTAATTATTTTCTTTTTTCAGTACCAATACTTGTTTCAATGCCAATACAACTGGTTTCAATACAAATGTTTCAATGCCAATGTTTCCTTGTTCAGTTCTGCTTTTGTTTTCAATGCCAGTTTTAATCTTTGATGCCAAATTTTAAAGTCACCATTCTGGCTCCATATTATGTCTCATGCTTTTAACCACTAGTCATCTCTCACAGTTAAATCTGACCCCATTTTAGTCTTGTAACTCGGCCGATAAGGCCGATTGTTACACTTGGATGGGAGACCGCCTGGGAATACCAGGTGCTGTAAGCTTTTGCCTTTTCTTCACTATTTATATAATATGCTGGCTTTTACGGAGGCTGATCTTTAAATAGCCCACTTTTTGGAGCAGCCCTCGCTTACGGCCATACCGCGCTGAGAGCGCCCGATCTCGTCTGATCTCGGAAGCTAAGCAGCGTCGGGCCTGCTTAGTACTTGGATGGCAGACCGCCTGGGAATACCAGGTGCTGTAAGCTTTTGCCTTTTCTTCACTATTTATATAATATGCTGGCTTTTAGAAAGACGTGTTTTACCGCTCTATTTATTACAATCATTTAAATGTATTATAGAGTTTTAAGTGTTTTACATGTTTTTTAGGCCATTTTATTACTCTTAACATTTTAAGTGAGTGTGTGTCTTTAAAAAATGGATGGTTGGCCTGCCATGTGACTAGACACATGACAGGAAGCAGGAAGTACAACTGTATAAGAGAGCAGCATGACAAACAAAGGACAGTCACCAAACTGTTGGATTGAGGAGTTGCTAATTTTAGAGCTCACCTTTCCATTCACCACCTGCAAACTTTGGATTACACTTTCTGTGGATTGTATATACACCGGTGGACACTCACATTGGACTTATCAACACACTGGGATTCTTGGACTGTTTTTAGGGTATGGACAAATGAACTGTATTCTTTTAACAGCGTTTACCTCGTTTTATCGTGTTGTTTTAAAGTCTTTTATGTGAACCTTGTAAATAAACCAAATCTATTTAAACCAATCTTCTTTTATGTCTCATTCTTTTAACCACTAGTCATCTCTCACAGTTAAATCTGACCCCATTTTAGTCTTGTAACTCGGCCGATAAGGCCGATTGTTACACTTGGATGGGAGACCGCCTGGGAATACCAGGTGCTGTAAGCTTTTGCCTTTTCTTCACTATTTATATAATATGCTGGCTTTTACGGAGGCTGATCTTTAAATGGCCCACTTTTTGGAGCAACCCTCGCTTACGGCCATACCGCGCTGAGAGCGCCCGATCTCGTCTGATCTCGGAAGCTAAGCAGCGTCGGGCCTGTTTAGTACTTGGATGGGAGACCGCCTGGGAATACCAGGTGCTGTAAGCTTTTGCCTTTTCTTCACTATTTATATAATATGCTGGCTTTTACGGAGGCTGATCTTTAAATAGCCCACTTTTTGGAGCAGCCCTCGCTTACGGCCATACTGCGCTGAGAGCGCCCGATCTCGTCTGATCTCGGAAGCTAAGCAGCGTCGTGCCTGCTTAGTACTTGGATGGGAGACCGCCTGGGAATACCAGGTGCTGTAAGCTTTTGCCTTTTCTTCACTACTTATTTAAAATGCTGGCTTTTAGAAAGACGTGTTTTACCGCTCTATTTATTACAATCATTTAAATGTATTATAGAGTTTTAAGTGTTTTACATGTTTTTTAGGCCATTTTATTACTCTTAACATTTTAAGTGAGTGTGTGTCTTTAAAAAATGGATGGTTGGCCTGCCATGTGACTAGACACATGATAGGAAGCAGGAAGTACAACTGTATAAGAGAGCAGCATGACAAACAAAGGACAGTCACCAAACTGTTGGATTGAGGAGTTGCTAATTTTAGAGCTCACCTTTCCATTCACCACCTGCAAACTTTGGATTACACTTTCTGTGGATTGTATATACACCGGTGGAAACTCACATTGGACTTATCAACACACTGGGATTCTTGGACTGTTTTTAGGGTATGGACAAATAAACTGTATTCTTTTAACAGCGTTTACCTCATTTTATCGTGTTGTTTTAAAGTCTTTTATGTGAACCTTGTAAATAAACCAAATCTATTTAAACCAATCTTCTTTTATGTCTCATTCTTTTAACCACTAGTCATCTCTCACAGTTAAATCTGACCCCATTTTAGTCTTGTAACTCGGCCGATAAGGCCGATTGTTACACTTGGATGGGAGACCGCCTGGGAATACCAGGTGCTGTAAGCTTTTGCCTTTTCTTCACTATTTATATAATATGCTGGCTTTTACGGAGGCTGATCTTTAAATGGCCCACTTTTTGGAGCAACCCTCGCTTACCGCCATACCGCGCTGAGAGCGCCCGATCTCGTCTGATCTCGGAAGCTAAGCAGCGTCGGGCCTGTTTAGTACTTGGATGGGAGACCGCCTGGGAATACCAGGTGCTGTAAGCTTTTGCCTTTTCTTCACTATTTATATAATATGCTGGCTTTTACGGAGGCTGATCTTTAAATAGCCCACTTTTTGGAGCAGCCCTGGCTTACGGCCATACCGCGCTGAGAGCGCCCGATCTCGTCTGATCTCGGAAGCTAAGCAGCGTCGGGCCTGCTTAGTACTTGGATGGGAGACCGCCTGGGAATACCAGGTGCTGTAAGCTTTTGCCTTTTCTTCACTACTTATTTAAAATGCTGGCTTTTAGAAAGACGTGTTTTACCGCTCTATTTATTACAATCATTTAAATGTATTATAGAGTTTTAAGTGTTTTACATGTTTTTTAGGCCATTTTATTACTCTTAACATTTTAAGTGAGTGTGTGTCTTTAAAAAATGGATGGTTGGCCTGCCATGTGACTAGACACATGATAGGAAGCAGGAAGTACAACTGTATAAGAGAGCAGCATGACAAACAAAGGACAGTCACCAAACTGTTGGATTGAGGAGTTGCTAATTTTAGAGCTCACCTTTCCATTCACCACCTGCAAACTTTGGATTACACTTTCTGTGGATTGTATATACACCGGTGGACACTCACATTGGACTTATCAACACACTGGGATTCTTGGACTGTTTTTAGGGTATGGACAAATGAACTGTATTCTTTTAACAGCGTTTACCTCGTTTTATCGTGTTGTTTTAAAGTCTTTTATGTGAACCTTGTAAATAAACCAAATCTATTTAAACCAATCTTCTTTTATGTCTCATTCTTTTAACCACTAGTCATCTCTCACAGTTAAATCTGACCCCATTTTAGTCTTGTAACTCGGCTGATAAGGCCGATTGTTACACTTGGATGGGAGACCGCCTGGGAATACCAGGTGCTGTAAGCTTTTGCCTTTTCTTCACTATTTATATAATATGCTGGCTTTTACGGAGGCTGATCTTTAAATAGCCCACTTTTTGGAGCAGCCCTCGCTTACGGCCATACCGTGCTGAGAGCGCCCGATCTCGTCTGATCTCGGAAGCTAAGCAGCGTCGGGCCTGCTTAGTACTTGGGTGGGAGACCGCCTGGGAATACCAGGTGCTGTAAGCTTTTGCCTTTTCTTCACTATTTATATAATATGCTGGCTTTTAGAAAGACGTGTTTTACCGCTCTATTTATTACAATCATTTAAATGTATTATAGAGTTTTAAGTGTTTTACATGTTTTTTAGGCCCTTTTATTACTCTTAACATTTTAAGTGAGTGTGTGTCTTTAAAAAATGGATGGTTGGCCTGCCATGTGACTAGACACATGACAGGAAGCAGGAAGTACAACTGTATAAGAGAGCAGCATGACAAACAAAGGACAGTCACCAAACTGTTGGATTGAGGAGTTGCTAATTTTAGAGCTCACCTTTCCATTCACCACCTGCAAACTTTGGATTACACTTTCTGTGGATTGTATATACACCGGTGGACACTCACATTGGACTTATCAACACACTGGGATTCTTGGACTGTTTTTAGGGTATGGACAAATGAACTGTATTCTTTTAACAGCGTTTACCTCGTTTTATCGTGTTGTTTTAAAGTCTTTTATGTGAACCTTGTAAATAAACCAAATCTATTTAAACCAATCTTCTTTTATGTCTCATTCTTTTAACCACTAGTCATCTCTCACAGTTAAATCTGACCCCATTTTAGTCTTGTAACTCGGCCGATAAGGCCGATTGTTACACTTGGATGGGAGACCGCCTGGGAATACCAGGTGCTGTAAGCTTTTGCCTTTTCTTCACTATTTATATAATATGCTGGCTTTTACGGAGGCTGATCTTTAAATAGCCCACTTTTTGGAGCAGCCCTCGCTTACGGCCATACCGCGCTGAGAGCGCCCGATCTCGTCTGATCTCGGAAGCTAAGCAGCGTCGGGCCTGCTTAGTACTTGGATGGGAGACCGCCTGGGAATACCAGGTGCTGTAAGCTTTTGCCTTTTCTTCACTATTTATATAATATGCTGGCTTTTACGGAGGCTGATCTTTAAATGGCCCACTTTTTGGAGCAGCCCTCGCTTACGGCCATACTGCGCTGAGAGCGCCCGATCTCGTCTGATCTCGGAAGCTAAGCAGCGTCGGGCCTGCTTAGTACTTGGATGGGAGACCGCCTGGGAATACCAGGTGCTGTAAGCTTTTGCCTTTTCTTCACTATTTATATAATATGCTGGCTTTTACGGAGGCTGATCTTTAAATAGCCCACTTTTTGGAGCAGCCCTCGCTTACGGCCATACTGCGCTGAGAGCGCCCGATCTCGTCTGATCTCGGAAGCTAAGCAGCGACGGGCCTGCTTAGTACTTGGATGGGAGACCGCCTGGGAATACCAGGTGCTGTAAGCTTTTGCCTTTTCTTCACTATTTATATAATATGCTGGCTTTTAGAAAGACGTGTTTTACCGCTCTATTTATTACAATCATTTAAATGTATTATAGAGTTTTAAGTGTTTTACATGTTTTTTAGGCCATTTTATTACTCTTAACATTTTAAGTGAGTGTGTGTCTTTAAAAAATGGATGGTTGGCCTGCCATGTGACTAGACACATGACAGAAAGCAGGAAGTACAACTGTATAAGAGAGCAGCATGACAAACAAAGGACAGTCACCAAACTGTTGGATTGAGGAGTTGCTAATTTTAGAGCTCACCTTTCCATTCACCACCTACAAACTTTGGATTACACTTTCTGTGGATTGTATATACACCGGTGGACACTCACATTGGACTTATCAACACACTGGGATTCTTGGACTGTTTTTAGGGTATGGACAAATGAACTGTATTCTTTTAACAGCGTTTACCTCGTTTTATCGTGTTGTTTTAAAGTCTTTTATGTGAACCTTGTAAATAAACCAAATCTATTTAAACCAATCTTCTTTTATGTCTCATTCTTTTAACCACTAGTCATCTCTCACAGTTAAATCTGACCCCATTTAAGTCTTGTAACTCGGCTGATAAGGCCGATTGTTACACTTGGATGGGAGACCGCCTGGGAATACCAGGTGCTGTAAGCTTTTGCCTTTTCTTCACTATTTATATAATATGCTGGCTTTTACGGAGGCTGATCTTTAAATGGCCCACTTTTTGGAGCAGCCCTCGCTTACGGCCATACCGCGCTGAGAGCGCCCGATCTCGTCTGATCTCGGAAGCTAAACAGCGTCGGGCCTGTTTAGTACTTGGATGGGAGACCGCCTGGGAATACCAGGTGCTGTAAGCTTTTGTCTTTTCTTCACTATTTATATAATATGCTGGCTTTTACGGAGGCTGATCTTTAAATAGCCCACTTTTTGGAGCAGCCCTGGCTTACGGCCATACCGCGCTGAGAGCGCCCGATCTCGTCTGATCTCGGAAGCTAAGCAGCGTCGGGCCTGCTTAGTACTTGGATGGGAGACCGCCTGGGAATACCAGGTGCTGTAAGCTTTTGTCTTTTCTTCACTATTTATATAATATGCTGGCTTTTAGAAAGACGTGTTTTACCGCTCTATTTATTACAATCATTTAAATGTATTATAGAGTTTTAAGTGTTTTACATGTTTTTTAGGCCATTTTATTACTCTTAACATTTTAAGTGAGTGTGTGTCTTTAAAAAATGGATGGTTGGCCTGCCATGTGACTAGACACATGACAGGAAGCAGGAAGTACAACTGTATAAGAGAGCAGCATGACAAACAAAGGACAGTCACCAAACTGTTGGATTGAGGAGTTGCTAATTTTAGAGCTCACCTTTCCATTCACCACCTGCAAACTTTGGATTACACTTTCTGTGGATTGTATATACACCGGTGGACACTCACATTGGACTTATCAACACACTGGGATTCTTGGACTGTTTTTAGGGTATGGACAAATGAACTGTATTCTTTTAACAGCGTTTACCTCATTTTATCGTGTTGTTTTAAAGTCTTTTATGTGAACCTTGTAAATAAACCAAATCTATTTAAACCAATCTTCTTTTATGTCTCATTCTTTTAACCACTAGTCATCTCTCACAGTTAAATCTGACCCCATTTTAGTCTTGTAACTCGGCCGATAAGGCCGATTGTTACACTTGGATGGGAGACCGCCTGGGAATACCAGGTGCTGTAAGCTTTTGCCTTTTCTTCACTATTTATATAATATGCTGGCTTTTACGGAGGCTGATCTTTAAATAGCCCACTTTTTGGAGCAGCCCTCGCTTACGGCCATACCGCGCTGAGAGCGCCCGATCTCGTCTGATCTCGGAAGCTAAGCAGCGTCGGGCCTGCTTAGTACTTGGATGGGAGACCGCCTGGGAATACCAGGTGCTGTAAGCTTTTGCCTTTTCTTCACTATTTATATAATATGCTGGCTTTTAGAAAGACGTGTTTTACCGCTCTATTTATTACAATCATTTAAATGTATTATAGAGTTTTAAGTGTTTTACATGTTTTTTAGGCCATTTTATTACTCTTAACATTTTAAGTGAGTGTGTGTCTTTAAAAAATGGATGGTTGGCCTGCCATGTGACTAGACACATGACAGAAAGCAGGAAGTACAACTGTATAAGAGAGCAGCATGACAAACAAAGGACAGTCACCAAACTGTTGGATTGAGGAGTTGCTAATTTTAGAGCTCACCTTTCCATTCACCACCTGCAAACTTTGGATTACACTTTCTGTGGATTGTATATACACCGGTGGACACTCACATTGGACTTATCAACACACTGGGATTCTTGGACTGTTTTTAGGGTATGGACAAATGAACTGTATTCTTTTAACAGCGTTTACCTCGTTTTATCGTGTTGTTTTAAAGTCTTTTATGTGAACCTTGTAAATAAACCAAATCTATTTAAACCAATCTTCTTTTATGTCTCATTCTTTTAACCACTAGTCATCTCTCACAGTTAAATCTGACCCCATTTTAGTCTTGTAACTCGGCCGATAAGGCCGATTGTTACACTTGGATGGGAGACCGCCTGGGAATACCAGGTGCTGTAAGCTTTTGCCTTTTCTTCACTATTTATATAATATGCTGGCTTTTACGGAGGCTGATCTTTAAATGGCCCACTTTTTGGAGCAACCCTCGCTTACCGCCATACCGCGCTGAGAGCGCCCGATCTCGTCTGATCTCGGAAGCTAAGCAGCGTCGGGCCTGTTTAGTACTTGGATGGGAGACCGCCTGGGAATACCAGGTGCTGTAAGCTTTTGCCTTTTCTTCACTATTTATATAATATGCTGGCTTTTACGGAGGCTGATCTTTAAATAGCCCACTTTTTGGAGCAGCCCTGGCTTACGGCCATACCGCGCTGAGAGCGCCCGATCTCGTCTGATCTCGGAAGCTAAGCAGCGTCGGGCCTGCTTAGTACTTGGATGGGAGACCGCCTGGGAATACCAGGTGCTGTAAGCTTTTGCCTTTTCTTCACTACTTATTTAAAATGCTGGCTTTTAGAAAGACGTGTTTTACCGCTCTATTTATTACAATCATTTAAATGTATTATAGAGTTTTAAGTGTTTTACATGTTTTTTAGGCCATTTTATTACTCTTAACATTTTAAGTGAGTGTGTGTCTTTAAAAAATGGATGGTTGGCCTGCCATGTGACTAGACACATGATAGGAAGCAGGAAGTACAACTGTATAAGAGAGCAGCATGACAAACAAAGGACAGTCACCAAACTGTTGGATTGAGGAGTTGCTAATTTTAGAGCTCACCTTTCCATTCACCACCTGCAAACTTTGGATTACACTTTCTGTGGATTGTATATACACCGGTGGAAACTCACATTGGACTTATCAACACACTGGGATTCTTGGACTGTTTTTAGGGTATGGACAAATAAACTGTATTCTTTTAACAGCGTTTACCTCATTTTATCGTGTTGTTTTAAAGTCTTTTATGTGAACCTTGTAAATAAACCAAATCTATTTAAACCAATCTTCTTTTATGTCTCATTCTTTTAACCACTAGTCATCTCTCACAGTTAAATCTGACCCCATTTTAGTCTTGTAACTCGGCCGATAAGGCCGATTGTTACACTTGGATGGGAGACCGCCTGGGAATACCAGGTGCTGTAAGCTTTTGCCTTTTCTTCACTATTTATATAATATGCTGGCTTTTACGGAGGCTGATCTTTAAATAGCCCACTTTTTGGAGCAGCCCTCGCTTACGGCCATACCGCGCTGAGAGCGCCCGATCTCGTCTGATCTCGGAAGCTAAGCAGCGTCGGGCCTGCTTAGTACTTGGATGGGAGACCGCCTGGGAATACCAGGTGCTGTAAGCTTTTGCCTTTTCTTCACTATTTATATAATATGCTGGCTTTTACGGAGGCTGATCTTTAAATAGCCCACTTTTTGGAGCAGCCCTCGCTTACGGCCATACCGTGCTGAGAGCGCCCGATCTCGTCTGATCTCGGAAGCTAAGCAGCGTCGGGCCTGCTTAGTACTTGGGTGGGAGACCGCCTGGGAATACCAGGTGCTGTAAGCTTTTGCCTTTTCTTCACTATTTATATAATATGCTGGCTTTTAGAAAGACGTGTTTTACCGCTCTATTTATTACAATCATTTAAATGTATTATAGAGTTTTAAGTGTTTTACATGTTTTTTAGGCCCTTTTATTACTCTTAACATTTTAAGTGAGTGTGTGTCTTTAAAAAATGGATGGTTGGCCTGCCATGTGACTAGACACATGACAGGAAGCAGGAAGTACAACTGTATAAGAGAGCAGCATGACAAACAAAGGACAGTCACCAAACTGTTGGATTGAGGAGTTGCTAATTTTAGAGCTCACCTTTCCATTCACCACCTGCAAACTTTGGATTACACTTTCTGTGGATTGTATATACACCGGTGGACACTCACATTGGACTTATCAACACACTGGGATTCTTGGACTGTTTTTAGGGTATGGACAAATGAACTGTATTCTTTTAACAGCGTTTACCTCGTTTTATCGTGTTGTTTTAAAGTCTTTTATGTGAACCTTGTAAATAAACCAAATCTATTTAAACCAATCTTCTTTTATGTCTCATGCTTTTAACCACTAGTCATCTCTCACAGTTAAATCTGACCCCATTTTAGTCTTGTAACTCGGCCGATAAGGCCGATTGTTACACTTGGATGGGAGACCGCCTGGGAATACCAGGTGCTGTAAGCTTTTGCCTTTTCTTCACTATTTATATAATATGCTGGCTTTTACGGAGGCTGATCTTTAAATAGCCCACTTTTTGGAGCAGCCCTCGCTTACGGCCATACCGCGCTGAGAGCGCCCGATCTCGTCTGATCTCGGAAGCTAAGCAGCGTCGGGCCTGCTTAGTACTTGGATGGGAGACCGCCTGGGAATACCAGGTGCTGTAAGCTTTTGCCTTTTCTTCACTATTTATATAATATGCTGGCTTTTAGAAAGACGTGTTTTACCGCTCTATTTATTACAATCATTTAAATGTATTATAGAGTTTTAAGTGTTTTACATGTTTTTTAGGCCATTTTATTACTCTTAACATTTTAAGTGAGTGTGTGTCTTTAAAAAATGGATGGTTGGCCTGCCATGTGACTAGACACATGACAGGAAGCAGGAAGTACAACTGTATAAGAGAGCAGCATGACAAACAAAGGACAGTCACCAAACTGTTGGATTGAGGAGTTGCTAATTTTAGAGCTCACCTTTCCATTCACCACCTGCAAACTTTGGATTACACTTTCTGTGGATTGTATATACCCCGGTGGACACTCACATTGGACTTATCAACACACTGGGATTCTTGGACTGTTTTTAGGGTATGGACAAATGAACTGTATTCTTTTAACAGCGTTTACCTCGTTTTATCGTGTTGTTTTAAAGTCTTTTATGTGAACCTTGTAAATAAACCAAATCTATTTAAACCAATCTTCTTTTATGTCTCATTCTTTTAACCACTAGTCATCTCTCACAGTTAAATCTGACCCCATTTTAGTCTTGTAACTCGGCCGATAAGGCCGATTGTTACACTTGGATGGGAGACCGCCTGGGAATACCAGGTGCTGTAAGCTTTTGCCTTTTCTTCACTATTTATATAATATGCTGGCTTTTACGGAGGCTGATCTTTAAATGGCCCACTTTTTGGAGCAACCCTCGCTTACGGCCATACCGCGCTGAGAGCGCCCGATCTCGTCTGATCTCGGAAGCTAAGCAGCGTCGGGCCTGTTTAGTACTTGGATGGGAGACCGCCTGGGAATACCAGGTGCTGTAAGCTTTTGCCTTTTCTTCACTATTTATATAATATGCTGGCTTTTACGGAGGCTGATCTTTAAATAGCCCACTTTTTGGAGCAGCCCTCGCTTACGGCCATACTGCGCTGAGAGCGCCCGATCTCGTCTGATCTCGGAAGCTAAGCAGCGTCGTGCCTGCTTAATACTTGGATGGGAGACCGCCTGGGAATACCAGGTGCTGTAAGCTTTTGCCTTTTCTTCACTACTTATTTAAAATGCTGGCTTTTAGAAAGACGTGTTTTACCGCTCTATTTATTACAATCATTTAAATGTATTATAGAGTTTTAAGTGTTTTACATGTTTTTTAGGCCATTTTATTACTCTTAACATTTTAAGTGAGTGTGTGTCTTTAAAAAATGGATGGTTGGCCTGCCATGTGACTAGACACATGATAGGAAGCAGGAAGTACAACTGTATAAGAGAGCAGCATGACAAACAAAGGACAGTCACCAAACTGTTGGATTGAGGAGTTGCTAATTTTAGAGCTCACCTTTCCATTCACCACCTGCAAACTTTGGATTACACTTTCTGTGGATTGTATATACACCGGTGGAAACTCACATTGGACTTATCAACACACTGGGATTCTTGGACTGTTTTTAGGGTATGGACAAATAAACTGTATTCTTTTAACAGCGTTTACCTCATTTTATCGTGTTGTTTTAAAGTCTTTTATGTGAACCTTGTAAATAAACCAAATCTATTTAAACCAATCTTCTTTTATGTCTCATTCTTTTAACCACTAGTCATCTCTCACAGTTAAATCTGACCCCATTTTAGTCTTGTAACTCGGCCGATAAGGCCGATTGTTACACTTGGATGGGAGACCGCCTGGGAATACCAGGTGCTGTAAGCTTTTGCCTTTTCTTCACTATTTATATAATATGCTGGCTTTTACGGAGGCTGATCTTTAAATGGCCCACTTTTTGGAGCAACCCTCGCTTACCGCCATACCGCGCTGAGAGCGCCCGATCTCGTCTGATCTCGGAAGCTAAGCAGCGTCGGGCCTGTTTAGTACTTGGATGGGAGACCACCTGGGAATACCAGGTGCTGTAAGCTTTTGCCTTTTCTTCACTATTTATATAATATGCTGGCTTTTACGGAGGCTGATCTTTAAATAGCCCACTTTTTGGAGCAGCCCTGGCTTACGGCCATACCGCGCTGAGAGCGCCCGATCTCGTCTGATCTCGGAAGCTAAGCAGCGTCGGGCCTGCTTAGTACTTGGATGGGAGACCGCCTGGGAATACCAGGTGCTGTAAGCTTTTGCCTTTTCTTCACTACTTATTTAAAATGCTGGCTTTTAGAAAGACGTGTTTTACCGCTCTATTTATTACAATCATTTAAATGTATTATAGAGTTTTAAGTGTTTTACATGTTTTTTAGGCCATTTTATTACTCTTAACATTTTAAGTGAGTGTGTGTCTTTAAAAAATGGATGGTTGGCCTGCCATGTGACTAGACACATGATAGGAAGCAGGAAGTACAACTGTATAAGAGAGCAGCATGACAAACAAAGGACAGTCACCAAACTGTTGGATTGAGGAGTTGCTAATTTTAGAGCTCACCTTTCCATTCACCACCTGCAAACTTTGGATTACACTTTCTGTGGATTGTATATACACCGGTGGACACTCACATTGGACTTATCAACACACTGGGATTCTTGGACTGTTTTTAGGGTATGGACAAATGAACTGTATTCTTTTAACAGCGTTTACCTCGTTTTATCGTGTTGTTTTAAAGTCTTTTATGTGAACCTTGTAAATAAACCAAATCTATTTAAACCAATCTTCTTTTATGTCTCATTCTTTTAACCACTAGTCATCTCTCACAGTTAAATCTGACCCCATTTTAGTCTTGTAACTCGGCTGATAAGGCCGATTGTTACACTTGGATGGGAGACCGCCTGGGAATACCAGGTGCTGTAAGCTTTTGCCTTTTCTTCACTATTTATATAATATGCTGGCTTTTACGGAGGCTGATCTTTAAATAGCCCACTTTTTGGAGCAGCCCTCGCTTACGGCCATACCGTGCTGAGAGCGCCCGATCTCGTCTGATCTCGGAAGCTAAGCAGCGTCGGGCCTGCTTAGTACTTGGGTGGGAGACCGCCTGGGAATACCAGGTGCTGTAAGCTTTTGCCTTTTCTTCACTATTTATATAATATGCTGGCTTTTAGAAAGACGTGTTTTACCGCTCTATTTATTACAATCATTTAAATGTATTATAGAGTTTTAAGTGTTTTACATGTTTTTTAGGCCCTTTTATTACTCTTAACATTTTAAGTGAGTGTGTGTCTTTAAAAAATGGATGGTTGGCCTGCCATGTGACTAGACACATGACAGGAAGCAGGAAGTACAACTGTATAAGAGAGCAGCATGACAAACAAAGGACAGTCACCAAACTGTTGGATTGAGGAGTTGCTAATTTTAGAGCTCACCTTTCCATTCACCACCTGCAAACTTTGGATTACACTTTCTGTGGATTGTATATACACCGGTGGACACTCACATTGGACTTATCAACACACTGGGATTCTTGGACTGTTTTTAGGGTATGGACAAATGAACTGTATTCTTTTAACAGCGTTTACCTCGTTTTATCGTGTTGTTTTAAAGTCTTTTATGTGAACCTTGTAAATAAACCAAATCTATTTAAACCAATCTTCTTTTATGTCTCATTCTTTTAACCACTAGTCATCTCTCACAGTTAAATCTGACCCCATTTTAGTCTTGTAACTCGGCCGATAAGGCCGATTGTTACACTTGGATGGGAGACCGCCTGGGAATACCAGGTGCTGTAAGCTTTTGCCTTTTCTTCACTATTTATATAATATGCTGGCTTTTACGGAGGCTGATCTTTAAATAGCCCACTTTTTGGAGCAGCCCTCGCTTACGGCCATACCGCGCTGAGAGCGCCCGATCTCGTCTGATCTCGGAAGCTAAGCAGCGTCGGGCCTGCTTAGTACTTGGATGGGAGACCGCCTGGGAATACCAGGTGCTGTAAGCTTTTGCCTTTTCTTCACTATTTATATAATATGCTGGCTTTTACGGAGGCTGATCTTTAAATGGCCCACTTTTTGGAGCAGCCCTCGCTTACGGCCATACTGCGCTGAGAGCGCCCGATCTCGTCTGATCTCGGAAGCTAAGCAGCGTCGGGCCTGCTTAGTACTTGGATGGGAGACCGCCTGGGAATACCAGGTGCTGTAAGCTTTTGCCTTTTCTTCACTATTTATATAATATGCTGGCTTTTACGGAGGCTGATCTTTAAATAGCCCACTTTTTGGAGCAGCCCTCGCTTACGGCCATACTGCGCTGAGAGCGCCTGATCTCGTCTGATCTCGGAAGCTAAGCAGCGACGGGCCTGCTTAGTACTTGGATGGGAGACCGCCTGGGAATACCAGGTGCTGTAAGCTTTTGCCTTTTCTTCACTATTTATATAATATGCTGGCTTTTAGAAAGACGTGTTTTACCGCTCTATTTATTACAATCATTTAAATGTATTATAGAGTTTTAAGTGTTTTACATGTTTTTTAGGCCATTTTATTACTCTTAACATTTTAAGTGAGTGTGTGTCTTTAAAAAATGGATGGTTGGCCTGCCATGTGACTAGACACATGACAGAAAGCAGGAAGTACAACTGTATAAGAGAGCAGCATGACAAACAAAGGACAGTCACCAAACTGTTGGATTGAGGAGTTGCTAATTTTAGAGCTCACCTTTCCATTCACCACCTACAAACTTTGGATTACACTTTCTGTGGATTGTATATACACCGGTGGACACTCACATTGGACTTATCAACACACTGGGATTCTTGGACTGTTTTTAGGGTATGGACAAATGAACTGTATTCTTTTAACAGCGTTTACCTCGTTTTATCGTGTTGTTTTAAAGTCTTTTATGTGAACCTTGTAAATAAACCAAATCTATTTAAACCAATCTTCTTTTATGTCTCATTCTTTTAACCACTAGTCATCTCTCACAGTTAAATCTGACCCCATTTAAGTCTTGTAACTCGGCTGATAAGGCCGATTGTTACACTTGGATGGGAGACCGCCTGGGAATACCAGGTGCTGTAAGCTTTTGCCTTTTCTTCACTATTTATATAATATGCTGGCTTTTACGGAGGCTGATCTTTAAATAGCCCACTTTTTGGAGCAGCCCTCGCTTACGGCCATACCGCGCTGAGAGCGCCCGATCTCGTCTGATCTCGGAAGCTAAGCAGCGTCGGGCCTGCTTAGTACTTGGATGGGAGACCGCCTGGGAATACCAGGTGCTGTAAGCTTTTGCCTTTTCTTCACTATTTATATAATATGCTGGCTTTTAGAAAGACGTGTTTTACCGCTCTATTTATTACAATCATTTAAATGTATTATAGAGTTTTAAGTGTTTTACATGTTTTTTAGGCCATTTTATTACTCTTAACATTTTAAGTGAGTGTGTGTCTTTAAAAAATGGATGGTTGGCCTGCCATGTGACTAGACACATGACAGAAAGCAGGAAGTACAACTGTATAAGAGAGCAGCATGACAAACAAAGGACAGTCACCAAACTGTTGGATTGAGGAGTTGCTAATTTTAGAGCTCACCTTTCCATTCACCACCTGCAAACTTTGGATTACACTTTCTGTGGATTGTATATACACCGGTGGACACTCACATTGGACTTATCAACACACTGGGATTCTTGGACTGTTTTTAGGGTATGGACAAATGAACTGTATTCTTTTAACAGCGTTTACCTCGTTTTATCGTGTTGTTTTAAAGTCTTTTATGTGAACCTTGTAAATAAACCAAATCTATTTAAACCAATCTTCTTTTATGTCTCATTCTTTTAACCACTAGTCATCTCTCACAGTTAAATCTGACCCCATTTTAGTCTTGTAACTCGGCCGATAAGGCCGATTGTTACACTTGGATGGGAGACCGCCTGGGAATACCAGGTGCTGTAAGCTTTTGCCTTTTCTTCACTATTTATATAATATGCTGGCTTTTACGGAGGCTGATCTTTAAATGGCCCACTTTTTGGAGCAACCCTCGCTTACCGCCATACCGCGCTGAGAGCGCCCGATCTCGTCTGATCTCGGAAGCTAAGCAGCGTCGGGCCTGTTTAGTACTTGGATGGGAGACCGCCTGGGAATACCAGGTGCTGTAAGCTTTTGCCTTTTCTTCACTATTTATATAATATGCTGGCTTTTACGGAGGCTGATCTTTAAATAGCCCACTTTTTGGAGCAGCCCTGGCTTACGGCCATACTGCGCTGAGAGCGCCCGATCTCGTCTGATCTCGGAAGCTAAGCAGCGTCGGGCCTGCTTAGTACTTGGATGGGAGACCGCCTGGGAATACCAGGTGCTGTAAGCTTTTGCCTTTTCTTCACTATTTATATAATATGCTGGCTTTTAGAAAGACGTGTTTTACCGCTCTATTTATTACAATCATTTAAATGTATTATAGAGTTTTAAGTGTTTTACATGTTTTTTAGGCCATTTTATTACTCTTAACATTTTAAGTGAGTGTGTGTCTTTAAAAAATGGATGGTTGGCCTGCCATGTGACTAGACACATGATAGGAAGCAGGAAGTACAACTGTATAAGAGAGCAGCATGACAAACAAAGGACAGTCACCAAACTGTTGGATTGAGGAGTTGCTAATTTTAGAGCTCACCTTTCCATTCACCACCTGCAAACTTTGGATTACACTTTCTGTGGATTGTATATACACCGGTGGAAACTCACATTGGACTTATCAACACACTGGGATTCTTGGACTGTTTTTAGGGTATGGACAAATAAACTGTATTCTTTTAACAGCGTTTACCTCATTTTATCGTGTTGTTTTAAAGTCTTTTATGTGAACCTTGTAAATAAACCAAATCTATTTAAACCAATCTTCTTTTATGTCTCATTCTTTTAACCACTAGTCATCTCTCACAGTTAAATCTGACCCCATTTTAGTCTTGTAACTCGGCCGATAAGGCCGATTGTTACACTTGGATGGGAGACCGCCTGGGAATACCAGGTGCTGTAAGCTTTTGCCTTTTCTTCACTATTTATATAATATGCTGGCTTTTACGGAGGCTGATCTTTAAATGGCCCACTTTTTGGAGCAACCCTCGCTTACCGCCATACCGCGCTGAGAGCGCCCGATCTCGTCTGATCTCGGAAGCTAAGCAGCGTCGGGCCTGTTTAGTACTTGGATGGGAGACCGCCTGGGAATACCAGGTGCTGTAAGCTTTTGCCTTTTCTTCACTATTTATATAATATGCTGGCTTTTACGGAGGCTGATCTTTAAATAGCCCACTTTTTGGAGCAGCCCTGGCTTACGGCCATACCGCGCTGAGAGCGCCCGATCTCGTCTGATCTCGGAAGCTAAGCAGCGTCGGGCCTGCTTAGTACTTGGATGGGAGACCGCCTGGGAATACCAGGTGCTGTAAGCTTTTGCCTTTTCTTCACTACTTATTTAAAATGCTGGCTTTTAGAAAGACGTGTTTTACCGCTCTATTTATTACAATCATTTAAATGTATTATAGAGTTTTAAGTGTTTTACATGTTTTTTAGGCCATTTTATTACTCTTAACATTTTAAGTGAGTGTGTGTCTTTAAAAAATGGATGGTTGGCCTGCCATGTGACTAGACACATGATAGGAAGCAGGAAGTACAACTGTATAAGAGAGCAGCATGACAAACAAAGGACAGTCACCAAACTGTTGGATTGAGGAGTTGCTAATTTTAGAGCTCACCTTTCCATTCACCACCTGCAAACTTTGGATTACACTTTCTGTGGATTGTATATACACCGGTGGACACTCACATTGGACTTATCAACACACTGGGATTCTTGGACTGTTTTTAGGGTATGGACAAATGAACTGTATTCTTTTAACAGCGTTTACCTCGTTTTATCGTGTTGTTTTAAAGTCTTTTATGTGAACCTTGTAAATAAACCAAATCTATTTAAACCAATCTTCTTTTATGTCTCATTCTTTTAACCACTAGTCATCTCTCACAGTTAAATCTGACCCCATTTTAGTCTTGTAACTCGGCTGATAAGGCCGATTGTTACACTTGGATGGGAGACCGCCTGGGAATACCAGGTGCTGTAAGCTTTTGCCTTTTCTTCACTATTTATATAATATGCTGGCTTTTACGGAGGCTGATCTTTAAATAGCCCACTTTTTGGAGCAGCCCTCGCTTACGGCCATACCGTGCTGAGAGCGCCCGATCTCGTCTGATCTCGGAAGCTAAGCAGCGTCGGGCCTGCTTAGTACTTGGGTGGGAGACCGCCTGGGAATACCAGGTGCTGTAAGCTTTTGCCTTTTCTTCACTATTTATATAATATGCTGGCTTTTAGAAAGACGTGTTTTACCGCTCTATTTATTACAATCATTTAAATGTATTATAGAGTTTTAAGTGTTTTACATGTTTTTTAGGCCCTTTTATTACTCTTAACATTTTAAGTGAGTGTGTGTCTTTAAAAAATGGATGGTTGGCCTGCCATGTGACTAGACACATGACAGGAAGCAGGAAGTACAACTGTATAAGAGAGCAGCATGACAAACAAAGGACAGTCACCAAACTGTTGGATTGAGGAGTTGCTAATTTTAGAGCTCACCTTTCCATTCACCACCTGCAAACTTTGGATTACACTTTCTGTGGATTGTATATACACCGGTGGACACTCACATTGGACTTATCAACACACTGGGATTCTTGGACTGTTTTTAGGGTATGGACAAATGAACTGTATTCTTTTAACAGCGTTTACCTCGTTTTATCGTGTTGTTTTAAAGTCTTTTATGTGAACCTTGTAAATAAACCAAATCTATTTAAACCAATCTTCTTTTATGTCTCATTCTTTTAACCACTAGTCATCTCTCACAGTTAAATCTGACCCCATTTTAGTCTTGTAACTCGGCCGATAAGGCCGATTGTTACACTTGGATGGGAGACCGCCTGGGAATACCAGGTGCTGTAAGCTTTTGCCTTTTCTTCACTATTTATATAATATGCTGGCTTTTACGGAGGCTGATCTTTAAATAGCCCACTTTTTGGAGCAGCCCTCGCTTACGGCCATACCGCGCTGAGAGCGCCCGATCTCGTCTGATCTCGGAAGCTAAGCAGCGTCGGGCCTGCTTAGTACTTGGATGGGAGACCGCCTGGGAATACCAGGTGCTGTAAGCTTTTGCCTTTTCTTCACTATTTATATAATATGCTGGCTTTTACGGAGGCTGATCTTTAAATGGCCCACTTTTTGGAGCAGCCCTCGCTTACGGCCATACTGCGCTGAGAGCGCCCGATCTCGTCTGATCTCGGAAGCTAAGCAGCGTCGGGCCTGCTTAGTACTTGGATGGGAGACCGCCTGGGAATACCAGGTGCTGTAAGCTTTTGCCTTTTCTTCACTATTTATATAATATGCTGGCTTTTACGGAGGCTGATCTTTAAATAGCCCACTTTTTGGAGCAGCCCTCGCTTACGGCCATACTGCGCTGAGAGCGCCCGATCTCGTCTGATCTCGGAAGCTAAGCAGCGACGGGCCTGCTTAGTACTTGGATGGGAGACCGCCTGGGAATACCAGGTGCTGTAAGCTTTTGCCTTTTCTTCACTATTTATATAATATGCTGGCTTTTAGAAAGACGTGTTTTACCGCTCTATTTATTACAATCATTTAAATGTATTATAGAGTTTTAAGTGTTTTACATGTTTTTTAGGCCATTTTATTACTCTTAACATTTTAAGTGAGTGTGTGTCTTTAAAAAATGGATGGTTGGCCTGCCATGTGACTAGACACATGACAGAAAGCAGGAAGTACAACTGTATAAGAGAGCAGCATGACAAACAAAGGACAGTCACCAAACTGTTGGATTGAGGAGTTGCTAATTTTAGAGCTCACCTTTCCATTCACCACCTACAAACTTTGGATTACACTTTCTGTGGATTGTATATACACCGGTGGACACTCACATTGGACTTATCAACACACTGGGATTCTTGGACTGTTTTTAGGGTATGGACAAATGAACTGTATTCTTTTAACAGCGTTTACCTCGTTTTATCGTGTTGTTTTAAAGTCTTTTATGTGAACCTTGTAAATAAACCAAATCTATTTAAACCAATCTTCTTTTATGTCTCATTCTTTTAACCACTAGTCATCTCTCACAGTTAAATCTGACCCCATTTAAGTCTTGTAACTCGGCTGATAAGGCCGATTGTTACACTTGGATGGGAGACCGCCTGGGAATACCAGGTGCTGTAAGCTTTTGCCTTTTCTTCACTATTTATATAATATGCTGGCTTTTACGGAGGCTGATCTTTAAATGGCCCACTTTTTGGAGCAGCCCTCGCTTACGGCCATACCGCGCTGAGAGCGCCCGATCTCGTCTGATCTCGGAAGCTAAACAGCGTCGGGCCTGTTTAGTACTTGGATGGGAGACCGCCTGGGAATACCAGTTGCTGTAAGCTTTTGTCTTTTCTTCACTATTTATATAATATGCTGGCTTTTACGGAGGCTGATCTTTAAATAGCCCACTTTTTGGAGCAGCCCTGGCTTACGGCCATACCGCGCTGAGAGCGCCCGATCTCGTCTGATCTCGGAAGCTAAGCAGCGTCGGGCCTGCTTAGTACTTGGATGGGAGACCGCCTGGGAATACCAGGTGCTGTAAGCTTTTGTCTTTTCTTCACTATTTATATAATATGCTGGCTTTTAGAAAGACGTGTTTTACCGCTCTATTTATTACAATCATTTAAATGTATTATAGAGTTTTAAGTGTTTTACATGTTTTTTAGGCCATTTTATTACTCTTAACATTTTAAGTGAGTGTGTGTCTTTAAAAAATGGATGGTTGGCCTGCCATGTGACTAGACACATGACAGGAAGCAGGAAGTACAACTGTATAAGAGAGCAGCATGACAAACAAAGGACAGTCACCAAACTGTTGGATTGAGGAGTTGCTAATTTTAGAGCTCACCTTTCCATTCACCACCTGCAAACTTTGGATTACACTTTCTGTGGATTGTATATACACCGGTGGACACTCACATTGGACTTATCAACACACTGGGATTCTTGGACTGTTTTTAGGGTATGGACAAATGAACTGTATTCTTTTAACAGCGTTTACCTCATTTTATCGTGTTGTTTTAAAGTCTTTTATGTGAACCTTGTAAATAAACCAAATCTATTTAAACCAATCTTCTTTTATGTCTCATTCTTTTAACCACTAGTCATCTCTCACAGTTAAATCTGACCCCATTTTAGTCTTGTAACTCGGCCGATAAGGCCGATTGTTACACTTGGATGGGAGACCGCCTGGGAATACCAGGTGCTGTAAGCTTTTGCCTTTTCTTCACTATTTATATAATATGCTGGCTTTTACGGAGGCTGATCTTTAAATAGCCCACTTTTTGGAGCAGCCCTCGCTTACGGCCATACCGCGCTGAGAGCGCCCGATCTCGTCTGATCTCGGAAGCTAAGCAGCGTCGGGCCTGCTTAGTACTTGGATGGGAGACCGCCTGGGAATACCAGGTGCTGTAAGCTTTTGCCTTTTCTTCACTATTTATATAATATGCTGGCTTTTAGAAAGACGTGTTTTACCGCTCTATTTATTACAATCATTTAAATGTATTATAGAGTTTTAAGTGTTTTACATGTTTTTTAGGCCATTTTATTACTCTTAACATTTTAAGTGAGTGTGTGTCTTTAAAAAATGGATGGTTGGCCTGCCATGTGACTAGACACATGACAGAAAGCAGGAAGTACAACTGTATAAGAGAGCAGCATGACAAACAAAGGACAGTCACCAAACTGTTGGATTGAGGAGTTGCTAATTTTAGAGCTCACCTTTCCATTCACCACCTGCAAACTTTGGATTACACTTTCTGTGGATTGTATATACACCGGTGGACACTCACATTGGACTTATCAACACACTGGGATTCTTGGACTGTTTTTAGGGTATGGACAAATGAACTGTATTCTTTTAACAGCGTTTACCTCGTTTTATCGTGTTGTTTTAAAGTCTTTTATGTGAACCTTGTAAATAAACCAAATCTATTTAAACCAATCTTCTTTTATGTCTCATTCTTTTAACCACTAGTCATCTCTCACAGTTAAATCTGACCCCATTTTAGTCTTGTAACTCGGCCGATAAGGCCGATTGTTACACTTGGATGGGAGACCGCCTGGGAATACCAGGTGCTGTAAGCTTTTGCCTTTTCTTCACTATTTATATAATATGCTGGCTTTTACGGAGGCTGATCTTTAAATGGCCCACTTTTTGGAGCAACCCTCGCTTACCGCCATACCGCGCTGAGAGCGCCCGATCTCGTCTGATCTCGGAAGCTAAGCAGCGTCGGGCCTGTTTAGTACTTGGATGGGAGACCGCCTGGGAATACCAGGTGCTGTAAGCTTTTGCCTTTTCTTCACTATTTATATAATATGCTGGCTTTTACGGAGGCTGATCTTTAAATAGCCCACTTTTTGGAGCAGCCCTGGCTTACGGCCATACCGCGCTGAGAGCGCCCGATCTCGTCTGATCTCGGAAGCTAAGCAGCGTCGGGCCTGCTTAGTACTTGGATGGGAGACCGCCTGGGAATACCAGGTGCTGTAAGCTTTTGCCTTTTCTTCACTACTTATTTAAAATGCTGGCTTTTAGAAAGACGTGTTTTACCGCTCTATTTATTACAATCATTTAAATGTATTATAGAGTTTTAAGTGTTTTACATGTTTTTTAGGCCATTTTATTACTCTTAACATTTTAAGTGAGTGTGTGTCTTTAAAAAATGGATGGTTGGCCTGCCATGTGACTAGACACATGATAGGAAGCAGGAAGTACAACTGTATAAGAGAGCAGCATGACAAACAAAGGACAGTCACCAAACTGTTGGATTGAGGAGTTGCTAATTTTAGAGCTCACCTTTCCATTCACCACCTGCAAACTTTGGATTACACTTTCTGTGGATTGTATATACACCGGTGGAAACTCACATTGGACTTATCAACACACTGGGATTCTTGGACTGTTTTTAGGGTATGGACAAATAAACTGTATTCTTTTAACAGCGTTTACCTCATTTTATCGTGTTGTTTTAAAGTCTTTTATGTGAACCTTGTAAATAAACCAAATCTATTTAAACCAATCTTCTTTTATGTCTCATTCTTTTAACCACTAGTCATCTCTCACAGTTAAATCTGACCCCATTTTAGTCTTGTAACTCGGCCGATAAGGCCGATTGTTACACTTGGATGGGAGACCGCCTGGGAATACCAGGTGCTGTAAGCTTTTGCCTTTTCTTCACTATTTATATAATATGCTGGCTTTTACGGAGGCTGATCTTTAAATAGCCCACTTTTTGGAGCAGCCCTGGCTTACGGCCATACCGCGCTGAGAGCGCCCGATCTCGTCTGATCTCGGAAGCTAAGCAGCGTCGGGCCTGCTTAGTACTTGGATGGGAGACCGCCTGGGAATACCAGGTGCTGTAAGCTTTTGCCTTTTCTTCACTATTTATATAATATGCTGGCTTTTACGGAGGCTGATCTTTAAATGGCCCACTTTTTGGAGCAGCCCTCGCTTACGGCCATACTGCGCTGAGAGCGCCCGATCTCGTCTGATCTCGGAAGCTAAGCAGCGTCGGGCCTGCTTAGTACTTGGATGGGAGACCGCCTGGGAATACCAGGTGCTGTAAGCTTTTGCCTTTTCTTCACTATTTATATAATATGCTGGCTTTTAGAAAGACGTGTTTTACCGCTCTATTTATTACAATCATTTAAATGTATTATAGAGTTTTAAGTGTTTTACATGTTTTTTAGGCCATTTTATTACTCTTAACATTTTAAGTGAGTGTGTGTCTTTAAAAAATGGATGGTTGGCCTGCCATGTGACTAGACACATGACAGAAAGCAGGAAGTACAACTGTATAAGAGAGCAGCATGACAAACAAAGGACAGTCACCAAACTGTTGGATTGAGGAGTTGCTAATTTTAGAGCTCACCTTTCCATTCACCACCTACAAACTTTGGATTACACTTTCTGTGGATTGTATATACACCGGTGGACACTCACATTGGACTTATCAACACACTGGGATTCTTGGACTGTTTTTAGGGTATGGACAAATGAACTGTATTCTTTTAACAGCGTTTACCTCGTTTTATCGTGTTGTTTTAAAGTCTTTTATGTGAACCTTGTAAATAAACCAAATCTATTTAAACCAATCTTCTTTTATGTCTCATTCTTTTAACCACTAGTCATCTCTCACAGTTAAATCTGACCCCATTTAAGTCTTGTAACTCGGCTGATAAGGCCGATTGTTACACTTGGATGGGAGACCGCCTGGGAATACCAGGTGCTGTAAGCTTTTGCCTTTTCTTCACTATTTATATAATATGCTGGCTTTTACGGAGGCTGATCTTTAAATGGCCCACTTTTTGGAGCAGCCCTCGCTTACGGCCATACCGCGCTGAGAGCGCCCGATCTCGTCTGATCTCGGAAGCTAAACAGCGTCGGGCCTGTTTAGTACTTGGATGGGAGACCGCCTGGGAATACCAGGTGCTGTAAGCTTTTGTCTTTTCTTCACTATTTATATAATATGCTGGCTTTTACGGAGGCTGATCTTTAAATAGCCCACTTTTTGGAGCAGCCCTGGCTTACGGCCATACCGCGCTGAGAGCGCCCGATCTCGTCTGATCTCGGAAGCTAAGCAGCGTCGGGCCTGCTTAGTACTTGGATGGGAGACCGCCTGGGAATACCAGGTGCTGTAAGCTTTTGTCTTTTCTTCACTATTTATATAATATGCTGGCTTTTAGAAAGACGTGTTTTACCGCTCTATTTATTACAATCATTTAAATGTATTATAGAGTTTTAAGTGTTTTACATGTTTTTTAGGCCATTTTATTACTCTTAACATTTTAAGTGAGTGTGTGTCTTTAAAAAATGGATGGTTGGCCTGCCATGTGACTAGACACATGACAGGAAGCAGGAAGTACAACTGTATAAGAGAGCAGCATGACAAACAAAGGACAGTCACCAAACTGTTGGATTGAGGAGTTGCTAATTTTAGAGCTCACCTTTCCATTCACCACCTGCAAACTTTGGATTACACTTTCTGTGGATTGTATATACACCGGTGGACACTCACATTGGACTTATCAACACACTGGGATTCTTGGACTGTTTTTAGGGTATGGACAAATGAACTGTATTCTTTTAACAGCGTTTACCTCATTTTATCGTGTTGTTTTAAAGTCTTTTATGTGAACCTTGTAAATAAACCAAATCTATTTAAACCAATCTTCTTTTATGTCTCATTCTTTTAACCACTAGTCATCTCTCACAGTTAAATCTGACCCCATTTTAGTCTTGTAACTCGGCCGATAAGGCCGATTGTTACACTTGGATGGGAGACCGCCTGGGAATACCAGGTGCTGTAAGCTTTTGCCTTTTCTTCACTATTTATATAATATGCTGGCTTTTACGGAGGCTGATCTTTAAATAGCCCACTTTTTGGAGCAGCCCTCGCTTACGGCCATACCGCGCTGAGAGCGCCCGATCTCGTCTGATCTCGGAAGCTAAGCAGCGTCGGGCCTGCTTAGTACTTGGATGGGAGACCGCCTGGGAATACCAGGTGCTGTAAGCTTTTGCCTTTTCTTCACTATTTATATAATATGCTGGCTTTTAGAAAGACGTGTTTTACCGCTCTATTTATTACAATCATTTAAATGTATTATAGAGTTTTAAGTGTTTTACATGTTTTTTAGGCCATTTTATTACTCTTAACATTTTAAGTGAGTGTGTGTCTTTAAAAAATGGATGGTTGGCCTGCCATGTGACTAGACACATGACAGAAAGCAGGAAGTACAACTGTATAAGAGAGCAGCATGACAAACAAAGGACAGTCACCAAACTGTTGGATTGAGGAGTTGCTAATTTTAGAGCTCACCTTTCCATTCACCACCTGCAAACTTTGGATTACACTTTCTGTGGATTGTATATACACCGGTGGACACTCACATTGGACTTATCAACACACTGGGATTCTTGGACTGTTTTTAGGGTATGGACAAATGAACTGTATTCTTTTAACAGCGTTTACCTCGTTTTATCGTGTTGTTTTAAAGTCTTTTATGTGAACCTTGTAAATAAACCAAATCTATTTAAACCAATCTTCTTTTATGTCTCATTCTTTTAACCACTAGTCATCTCTCACAGTTAAATCTGACCCCATTTTAGTCTTGTAACTCGGCCGATAAGGCCGATTGTTACACTTGGATGGGAGACCGCCTGGGAATACCAGGTGCTGTAAGCTTTTGCCTTTTCTTCACTATTTATATAATATGCTGGCTTTTACGGAGGCTGATCTTTAAATGGCCCACTTTTTGGAGCAACCCTCGCTTACCGCCATACCGCGCTGAGAGCGCCCGATCTCGTCTGATCTCGGAAGCTAAGCAGCGTCGGGCCTGTTTAGTACTTGGATGGGAGACCGCCTGGGAATACCAGGTGCTGTAAGCTTTTGCCTTTTCTTCACTATTTATATAATATGCTGGCTTTTACGGAGGCTGATCTTTAAATAGCCCACTTTTTGGAGCAGCCCTGGCTTACGGCCATACCGCGCTGAGAGCGCCCGATCTCGTCTGATCTCGGAAGCTAAGCAGCGTCGGGCCTGCTTAGTACTTGGATGGGAGACCGCCTGGGAATACCAGGTGCTGTAAGCTTTTGCCTTTTCTTCACTACTTATTTAAAATGCTGGCTTTTAGAAAGACGTGTTTTACCGCTCTATTTATTACAATCATTTAAATGTATTATAGAGTTTTAAGTGTTTTACATGTTTTTTAGGCCATTTTATTACTCTTAACATTTTAAGTGAGTGTGTGTCTTTAAAAAATGGATGGTTGGCCTGCCATGTGACTAGACACATGATAGGAAGCAGGAAGTACAACTGTATAAGAGAGCAGCATGACAAACAAAGGACAGTCACCAAACTGTTGGATTGAGGAGTTGCTAATTTTAGAGCTCACCTTTCCATTCACCACCTGCAAACTTTGGATTACACTTTCTGTGGATTGTATATACACTGGTGGAAACTCACATTGGACTTATCAACACACTGGGATTCTTGGACTGTTTTTAGGGTATGGACAAATAAACTGTATTCTTTTAACAGCGTTTACCTCATTTTATCGTGTTGTTTTAAAGTCTTTTATGTGAACCTTGTAAATAAACCAAATCTATTTAAACCAATCTTCTTTTATGTCTCATTCTTTTAACCACTAGTCATCTCTCACAGTTAAATCTGACCCCATTTTAGTCTTGTAACTCGGCCGATAAGGCCGATTGTTACACTTGGATGGGAGACCGCCTGGGAATACCAGGTGCTGTAAGCTTTTGCCTTTTCTTCACTATTTATATAATATGCTGGCTTTTACGGAGGCTGATCTTTAAATAGCCCACTTTTTGGAGCAGCCCTGGCTTACGGCCATACCGCGCTGAGAGCGCCCGATCTCGTCTGATCTCGGAAGCTAAGCAGCGTCGGGCCTGCTTAGTACTTGGATGGGAGACCGCCTGGGAATACCAGGTGCTGTAAGCTTTTGCCTTTTCTTCACTATTTATATAATATGCTGGCTTTTAGAAAGACGTGTTTTACCGCTCTATTTATTACAATCATTTAAATGTATTATAGAGTTTTAAGTGTTTTACATGTTTTTTAGGCCCTTTTATTACTCTTAACATTTTAAGTGAGTGTGTGTCTTTAAAAAATGGATGGTTGGCCTGCCATGTGACTAGACACATGACAGGAAGCAGGAAGTACAACTGTATAAGAGAGCAGCATGACAAACAAAGGACAGTCACCAAACTGTTGGATTGAGGAGTTGCTAATTTTAGAGCTCACCTTTCCATTCACCACCTGCAAACTTTGGATTACACTTTCTGTGGATTGTATATACACCGGTGGACACTCACATTGGACTTATCAACACACTGGGATTCTTGGACTGTTTTTAGGGTATGGACAAATGAACTGTATTCTTTTAACAGCGTTTACCTCGTTTTATCGTGTTGTTTTAAAGTCTTTTATGTGAACCTTGTAAATAAACCAAATCTATTTAAACCAATCTTCTTTTATGTCTCATTCTTTTAACCACTAGTCATCTCTCACAGTTAAATCTGACCCCATTTTAGTCTTGTAACTCGGCCGATAAGGCCGATTGTTACACTTGGATGGGAGACCGCCTGGGAATACCAGGTGCTGTAAGCTTTTGCCTTTTCTTCACTATTTATATAATATGCTGGCTTTTACGGAGGCTGATCTTTAAATAGCCCACTTTTTGGAGCAGCCCTCGCTTACGGCCATACCGCGCTGAGAGCGCCCGATCTCGTCTGATCTCGGAAGCTAAGCAGCGTCGGGCCTGCTTAGTACTTGGATGGGAGACCGCCTGGGAATACCAGGTGCTGTAAGCTTTTGCCTTTTCTTCACTATTTATATAATATGCTGGCTTTTACGGAGGCTGATCTTTAAATGGCCCACTTTTTGGAGCAGCCCTCGCTTACGGCCATACTGCGCTGAGAGCGCCCGATCTCGTCTGATCTCGGAAGCTAAGCAGCGTCGGGCCTGCTTAGTACTTGGATGGGAGACCGCCTGGGAATACCAGGTGCTGTAAGCTTTTGCCTTTTCTTCACTATTTATATAATATGCTGGCTTTTACGGAGGCTGATCTTTAAATAGCCCACTTTTTGGAGCAGCCCTCGCTTACGGCCATACTGCGCTGAGAGCGCCCGATCTCGTCTGATCTCGGAAGCTAAGCAGCGACGGGCCTGCTTAGTACTTGGATGGGAGACCGCCTGGGAATACCAGGTGCTGTAAGCTTTTGCCTTTTCTTCACTATTTATATAATATGCTGGCTTTTAGAAAGACGTGTTTTACCGCTCTATTTATTACAATCATTTAAATGTATTATAGAGTTTTAAGTGTTTTACATGTTTTTTAGGCCATTTTATTACTCTTAACATTTTAAGTGAGTGTGTGTCTTTAAAAAATGGATGGTTGGCCTGCCATGTGACTAGACACATGACAGAAAGCAGGAAGTACAACTGTATAAGAGAGCAGCATGACAAACAAAGGACAGTCACCAAACTGTTGGATTGAGGAGTTGCTAATTTTAGAGCTCACCTTTCCATTCACCACCTACAAACTTTGGATTACACTTTCTGTGGATTGTATATACACCGGTGGACACTCACATTGGACTTATCAACACACTGGGATTCTTGGACTGTTTTTAGGGTATGGACAAATGAACTGTATTCTTTTAACAGCGTTTACCTCGTTTTATCGTGTTGTTTTAAAGTCTTTTATGTGAACCTTGTAAATAAACCAAATCTATTTAAACCAATCTTCTTTTATGTCTCATTCTTTTAACCACTAGTCATCTCTCACAGTTAAATCTGACCCCATTTAAGTCTTGTAACTCGGCTGATAAGGCCGATTGTTACACTTGGATGGGAGACCGCCTGGGAATACCAGGTGCTGTAAGCTTTTGCCTTTTCTTCACTATTTATATAATATGCTGGCTTTTACGGAGGCTGATCTTTAAATGGCCCACTTTTTGGAGCAGCCCTCGCTTACGGCCATACCGCGCTGAGAGCGCCCGATCTCGCCTGATCTCGGAAGCTAAACAGCGTCGGGCCTGTTTAGTACTTGGATGGGAGACCGCCTGGGAATACCAGGTGCTGTAAGCTTTTGTCTTTTCTTCACTATTTATATAATATGCTGGCTTTTACGGAGGCTGATCTTTAAATAGCCCACTTTTTGGAGCAGCCCTGGCTTACGGCCATACCGCGCTGAGAGCGCCCGATCTCGTCTGATCTCGGAAGCTAAGCAGCGTCGGGCCTGCTTAGTACTTGGATGGGAGACCGCCTGGGAATACCAGTTGCTGTAAGCTTTTGTCTTTTCTTCACTATTTATATAATATGCTGGCTTTTAGAAAGACGTGTTTTACCGCTCTATTTATTACAATCATTTAAATGTATTATAGAGTTTTAAGTGTTTTACATGTTTTTTAGGCCATTTTATTACTCTTAACATTTTAAGTGAGTGTGTGTCTTTAAAAAATGGATGGTTGGCCTGCCATGTGACTAGACACATGACAGGAAGCAGGAAGTACAACTGTATAAGAGAGCAGCATGACAAACAAAGGACAGTCACCAAACTGTTGGATTGAGGAGTTGCTAATTTTAGAGCTCACCTTTCCATTCACCACCTGCAAACTTTGGATTACACTTTCTGTGGATTGTATATACACCGGTGGACACTCACATTGGACTTATCAACACACTGGGATTCTTGGACTGTTTTTAGGGTATGGACAAATGAACTGTATTCTTTTAACAGCGTTTACCTCATTTTATCGTGTTGTTTTAAAGTCTTTTATGTGAACCTTGTAAATAAACCAAATCTATTTAAACCAATCTTCTTTTATGTCTCATTCTTTTAACCACTAGTCATCTCTCACAGTTAAATCTGACCCCATTTAAGTCTTGTAACTCGGCTGATAAGGCCGATTGTTACACTTGGATGGGAGACCGCCTGGGAATACCAGGTGCTGTAAGCTTTTGCCTTTTCTTCACTATTTATATAATATGCTGGCTTTTACGGAGGCTGATCTTTAAATGGCCCACTTTTTGGAGCAGCCCTCGCTTACGGCCATACCGCGCTGAGAGCGCCCGATCTCGCCTGATCTCGGAAGCTAAACAGCGTCGGGCCTGTTTAGTACTTGGATGGGAGACCGCCTGGGAATACCAGGTGCTGTAAGCTTTTGTCTTTTCTTCACTATTTATATAATATGCTGGCTTTTACGGAGGCTGATCTTTAAATAGCCCACTTTTTGGAGCAGCCCTGGCTTACGGCCATACCGCGCTGAGAGCGCCCGATCTCGTCTGATCTCGGAAGCTAAGCAGCGTCGGGCCTGCTTAGTACTTGGATGGGAGACCGCCTGGGAATACCAGTTGCTGTAAGCTTTTGTCTTTTCTTCACTATTTATATAATATGCTGGCTTTTAGAAAGACGTGTTTTACCGCTCTATTTATTACAATCATTTAAATGTATTATAGAGTTTTAAGTGTTTTACATGTTTTTTAGGCCATTTTATTACTCTTAACATTTTAAGTGAGTGTGTGTCTTTAAAAAATGGATGGTTGGCCTGCCATGTGACTAGACACATGACAGGAAGCAGGAAGTACAACTGTATAAGAGAGCAGCATGACAAACAAAGGACAGTCACCAAACTGTTGGATTGAGGAGTTGCTAATTTTAGAGCTCACCTTTCCATTCACCACCTGCAAACTTTGGATTACACTTTCTGTGGATTGTATATACACCGGTGGACACTCACATTGGACTTATCAACACACTGGGATTCTTGGACTGTTTTTAGGGTATGGACAAATGAACTGTATTCTTTTAACAGCGTTTACCTCATTTTATCGTGTTGTTTTAAAGTCTTTTATGTGAACCTTGTAAATAAACCAAATCTATTTAAACCAATCTTCTTTTATGTCTCATTCTTTTAACCACTAGTCATCTCTCACAGTTAAATCTGACCCCATTTTAGTCTTGTAACTCGGCCGATAAGGCCGATTGTTACACTTGGATGGGAGACCGCCTGGGAATACCAGGTGCTGTAAGCTTTTGCCTTTTCTTCACTATTTATATAATATGCTGGCTTTTACGGAGGCTGATCTTTAAATAGCCCACTTTTTGGAGCAGCCCTCGCTTACGGCCATACCGCGCTGAGAGCGCCCGATCTCGTCTGATCTCGGAAGCTAAGCAGCGTCGGGCCTGCTTAGTACTTGGATGGGAGACCGCCTGGGAATACCAGGTGCTGTAAGCTTTTGCCTTTTCTTCACTATTTATATAATATGCTGGCTTTTAGAAAGACGTGTTTTACCGCTCTATTTATTACAATCATTTAAATGTATTATAGAGTTTTAAGTGTTTTACATGTTTTTTAGGCCATTTTATTACTCTTAACATTTTAAGTGAGTGTGTGTCTTTAAAAAATGGATGGTTGGCCTGCCATGTGACTAGACACATGACAGAAAGCAGGAAGTACAACTGTATAAGAGAGCAGCATGACAAACAAAGGACAGTCACCAAACTGTTGGATTGAGGAGTTGCTAATTTTAGAGCTCACCTTTCCATTCACCACCTGCAAACTTTGGATTACACTTTCTGTGGATTGTATATACACCGGTGGACACTCACATTGGACTTATCAACACACTGGGATTCTTGGACTGTTTTTAGGGTATGGACAAATGAACTGTATTCTTTTAACAGCGTTTACCTCGTTTTATCGTGTTGTTTTAAAGTCTTTTATGTGAACCTTGTAAATAAACCAAATCTATTTAAACCAATCTTCTTTTATGTCTCATTCTTTTAACCACTAGTCATCTCTCACAGTTAAATCTGACCCCATTTTAGTCTTGTAACTCGGCCGATAAGGCCGATTGTTACACTTGGATGGGAGACCGCCTGGGAATACCAGGTGCTGTAAGCTTTTGCCTTTTCTTCACTATTTATATAATATGCTGGCTTTTACGGAGGCTGATCTTTAAATGGCCCACTTTTTGGAGCAACCCTCGCTTACCGCCATACCGCGCTGAGAGCGCCCGATCTCGTCTGATCTCGGAAGCTAAGCAGCGTCGGGCCTGTTTAGTACTTGGATGGGAGACCGCCTGGGAATACCAGGTGCTGTAAGCTTTTGCCTTTTCTTCACTATTTATATAATATGCTGGCTTTTACGGAGGCTGATCTTTAAATAGCCCACTTTTTGGAGCAGCCCTGGCTTACGGCCATACCGCGCTGAGAGCGCCCGATCTCGTCTGATCTCGGAAGCTAAGCAGCGTCGGGCCTACTTAGTACTTGGATGGGAGACCGCCTGGGAATACCAGGTGCTGTAAGCTTTTGCCTTTTCTTCACTACTTATTTAAAATGCTGGCTTTTAGAAAGACGTGTTTTACCGCTCTATTTATTACAATCATTTAAATGTATTATAGAGTTTTAAGTGTTTTACATGTTTTTTAGGCCATTTTATTACTCTTAACATTTTAAGTGAGTGTGTGTCTTTAAAAAATGGATGGTTGGCCTGCCATGTGACTAGACACATGATAGGAAGCAGGAAGTACAACTGTATAAGAGAGCAGCATGACAAACAAAGGACAGTCACCAAACTGTTGGATTGAGGAGTTGCTAATTTTAGAGCTCACCTTTCCATTCACCACCTGCAAACTTTGGATTACACTTTCTGTGGATTGTATATACACCGGTGGAAACTCACATTGGACTTATCAACACACTGGGATTCTTGGACTGTTTTTAGGGTATGGACAAATAAACTGTATTCTTTTAACAGCGTTTACCTCATTTTATCGTGTTGTTTTAAAGTCTTTTATGTGAACCTTGTAAATAAACCAAATCTATTTAAACCAATCTTCTTTTATGTCTCATTCTTTTAACCACTAGTCATCTCTCACAGTTAAATCTGACCCCATTTTAGTCTTGTAACTCGGCCGATAAGGCCGATTGTTACACTTGGATGGGAGACCGCCTGGGAATACCAGGTGCTGTAAGCTTTTGCCTTTTCTTCACTATTTATATAATATGCTGGCTTTTACGGAGGCTGATCTTTAAATAGCCCACTTTTTGGAGCAGCCCTGGCTTACGGCCATACCGCGCTGAGAGCGCCCGATCTCGTCTGATCTCGGAAGCTAAGCAGCGTCGGGCCTGCTTAGTACTTGGATGGGAGACCGCCTGGGAATACCAGGTGCTGTAAGCTTTTGCCTTTTCTTCACTATTTATATAATATGCTGGCTTTTACGGAGGCTGATCTTTAAATGGCCCACTTTTTGGAGCAGCCCTCGCTTACGGCCATACTGCGCTGAGAGCGCCCGATCTCGTCTGATCTCGGAAGCTAAGCAGCGTCGGGCCTGCTTAGTACTTGGATGGGAGACCGCCTGGGAATACCAGGTGCTGTAAGCTTTTGCCTTTTCTTCACTATTTATATAATATGCTGGCTTTTACGGAGGCTGATCTTTAAATAGCCCACTTTTTGGAGCAGCCCTCGCTTACGGCCATACTGCGCTGAGAGCGCCCGATCTCGTCTGATCTCGGAAGCTAAGCAGCGACGGGCCTGCTTAGTACTTGGATGGGAGACCGCCTGGGAATACCAGGTGCTGTAAGCTTTTGCCTTTTCTTCACTATTTATATAATATGCTGGCTTTTAGAAAGACGTGTTTTACCGCTCTATTTATTACAATCATTTAAATGTATTATAGAGTTTTAAGTGTTTTACATGTTTTTTAGGCCATTTTATTACTCTTAACATTTTAAGTGAGTGTGTGTCTTTAAAAAATGGATGGTTGGCCTGCCATGTGACTAGACACATGACAGAAAGCAGGAAGTACAACTGTATAAGAGAGCAGCATGACAAACAAAGGACAGTCACCAAACTGTTGGATTGAGGAGTTGCTAATTTTAGAGCTCACCTTTCCATTCACCACCTACAAACTTTGGATTACACTTTCTGTGGATTGTATATACACCGGTGGACACTCACATTGGACTTATCAACACACTGGGATTCTTGGACTGTTTTTAGGGTATGGACAAATGAACTGTATTCTTTTAACAGCGTTTACCTCGTTTTATCGTGTTGTTTTAAAGTCTTTTATGTGAACCTTGTAAATAAACCAAATCTATTTAAACCAATCTTCTTTTATGTCTCATTCTTTTAACCACTAGTCATCTCTCACAGTTAAATCTGACCCCATTTAAGTCTTGTAACTCGGCTGATAAGGCCGATTGTTACACTTGGATGGGAGACCGCCTGGGAATACCAGGTGCTGTAAGCTTTTGCCTTTTCTTCACTATTTATATAATATGCTGGCTTTTACGGAGGCTGATCTTTAAATGGCCCACTTTTTGGAGCAGCCCTCGCTTACGGCCATACCGCGCTGAGAGCGCCCGATCTCGTCTGATCTCGGAAGCTAAACAGCGTCGGGCCTGTTTAGTACTTGGATGGGAGACCGCCTGGGAATACCAGGTGCTGTAAGCTTTTGTCTTTTCTTCACTATTTATATAATATGCTGGCTTTTACGGAGGCTGATCTTTAAATAGCCCACTTTTTGGAGCAGCCCTGGCTTACGGCCATACCGCGCTGAGAGCGCCCGATCTCGTCTGATCTCGGAAGCTAAGCAGCGTCGGGCCTGCTTAGTACTTGGATGGGAGACCGCCTGGGAATACCAGGTGCTGTAAGCTTTTGTCTTTTCTTCACTATTTATATAATATGCTGGCTTTTAGAAAGACGTGTTTTACCGCTCTATTTATTACAATCATTTAAATGTATTATAGAGTTTTAAGTGTTTTACATGTTTTTTAGGCCATTTTATTACTCTTAACATTTTAAGTGAGTGTGTGTCTTTAAAAAATGGATGGTTGGCCTGCCATGTGACTAGACACATGACAGGAAGCAGGAAGTACAACTGTATAAGAGAGCAGCATGACAAACAAAGGACAGTCACCAAACTGTTGGATTGAGGAGTTGCTAATTTTAGAGCTCACCTTTCCATTCACCACCTGCAAACTTTGGATTACACTTTCTGTGGATTGTATATACACCGGTGGACACTCACATTGGACTTATCAACACACTGGGATTCTTGGACTGTTTTTAGGGTATGGACAAATGAACTGTATTCTTTTAACAGCGTTTACCTCATTTTATCGTGTTGTTTTAAAGTCTTTTATGTGAACCTTGTAAATAAACCAAATCTATTTAAACCAATCTTCTTTTATGTCTCATTCTTTTAACCACTAGTCATCTCTCACAGTTAAATCTGACCCCATTTTAGTCTTGTAACTCGGCCGATAAGGCCGATTGTTACACTTGGATGGGAGACCGCCTGGGAATACCAGGTGCTGTAAGCTTTTGCCTTTTCTTCACTATTTATATAATATGCTGGCTTTTACGGAGGCTGATCTTTAAATAGCCCACTTTTTGGAGCAGCCCTCGCTTACGGCCATACCGCGCTGAGAGCGCCCGATCTCGTCTGATCTCGGAAGCTAAGCAGCGTCGGGCCTGCTTAGTACTTGGATGGGAGACCGCCTGGGAATACCAGGTGCTGTAAGCTTTTGCCTTTTCTTCACTATTTATATAATATGCTGGCTTTTAGAAAGACGTGTTTTACCGCTCTATTTATTACAATCATTTAAATGTATTATAGAGTTTTAAGTGTTTTACATGTTTTTTAGGCCATTTTATTACTCTTAACATTTTAAGTGAGTGTGTGTCTTTAAAAAATGGATGGTTGGCCTGCCATGTGACTAGACACATGACAGAAAGCAGGAAGTACAACTGTATAAGAGAGCAGCATGACAAACAAAGGACAGTCACCAAACTGTTGGATTGAGGAGTTGCTAATTTTAGAGCTCACCTTTCCATTCACCACCTGCAAACTTTGGATTACACTTTCTGTGGATTGTATATACACCGGTGGACACTCACATTGGACTTATCAACACACTGGGATTCTTGGACTGTTTTTAGGGTATGGACAAATGAACTGTATTCTTTTAACAGCGTTTACCTCGTTTTATCGTGTTGTTTTAAAGTCTTTTATGTGAACCTTGTAAATAAACCAAATCTATTTAAACCAATCTTCTTTTATGTCTCATTCTTTTAACCACTAGTCATCTCTCACAGTTAAATCTGACCCCATTTTAGTCTTGTAACTCGGCCGATAAGGCCGATTGTTACACTTGGATGGGAGACCGCCTGGGAATACCAGGTGCTGTAAGCTTTTGCCTTTTCTTCACTATTTATATAATATGCTGGCTTTTACGGAGGCTGATCTTTAAATGGCCCACTTTTTGGAGCAACCCTCGCTTACCGCCATACCGCGCTGAGAGCGCCCGATCTCGTCTGATCTCGGAAGCTAAGCAGCGTCGGGCCTGTTTAGTACTTGGATGGGAGACCGCCTGGGAATACCAGGTGCTGTAAGCTTTTGCCTTTTCTTCACTATTTATATAATATGCTGGCTTTTACGGAGGCTGATCTTTAAATAGCCCACTTTTTGGAGCAGCCCTGGCTTACGGCCATACCGCGCTGAGAGCGCCCGATCTCGTCTGATCTCGGAAGCTAAGCAGCGTCGGGCCTGCTTAGTACTTGGATGGGAGACCGCCTGGGAATACCAGGTGCTGTAAGCTTTTGCCTTTTCTTCACTACTTATTTAAAATGCTGGCTTTTAGAAAGACGTGTTTTACCGCTCTATTTATTACAATCATTTAAATGTATTATAGAGTTTTAAGTGTTTTACATGTTTTTTAGGCCATTTTATTACTCTTAACATTTTAAGTGAGTGTGTGTCTTTAAAAAATGGATGGTTGGCCTGCCATGTGACTAGACACATGATAGGAAGCAGGAAGTACAACTGTATAAGAGAGCAGCATGACAAACAAAGGACAGTCACCAAACTGTTGGATTGAGGAGTTGCTAATTTTAGAGCTCACCTTTCCATTCACCACCTGCAAACTTTGGATTACACTTTCTGTGGATTGTATATACACCGGTGGAAACTCACATTGGACTTATCAACACACTGGGATTCTTGGACTGTTTTTAGGGTATGGACAAATAAACTGTATTCTTTTAACAGCGTTTACCTCATTTTATCGTGTTGTTTTAAAGTCTTTTATGTGAACCTTGTAAATAAACCAAATCTATTTAAACCAATCTTCTTTTATGTCTCATTCTTTTAACCACTAGTCATCTCTCACAGTTAAATCTGACCCCATTTTAGTCTTGTAACTCGGCCGATAAGGCCGATTGTTACACTTGGATGGGAGACCGCCTGGGAATACCAGGTGCTGTAAGCTTTTGCCTTTTCTTCACTATTTATATAATATGCTGGCTTTTAGAAAGACGTGTTTTACCGCTCTATTTATTACAATCATTTAAATGTATTATAGAGTTTTAAGTGTTTTACATGTTTTTTAGGCCATTTTATTACTCTTAACATTTTAAGTGAGTGTGTGTCTTTAAAAAATGGATGGTTGGCCTGCCATGTGACTAGACACATGACAGGAAGCAGGAAGTACAACTGTATAAGAGAGCAGCATGACAAACAAAGGACAGTCACCAAACTGTTGGATTGAGGAGTTGCTAATTTTAGAGCTCACCTTTCCATTCACCACCTGCAAACTTTGGATTACACTTTCTGTGGATTGTATATACACCGGTGGAAACTCACATTGGACTTATCAACACACTGGGATTCTTGGACTGTTTTTAGGGTATGGACAAATGAACTGTATTCTTTTAACAGCGTTTACCTCATTTTATCGTGTTGTTTTAAAGTCTTTTATGTGAACCTTGTAAATAAACCAAATCTATTTAAACCAATCTTCTTTTATGTCTCATTCTTTTAACCACTAGTCATCTCTCACAGTTAAATCTGACCCCATTTTAGTCTTGTAACTCGGCCGATAAGGCCGATTGTTACACTTGGATGGGAGACCGCCTGGGAATACCAGGTGCTGTAAGCTTTTGCCTTTTCTTCACTATTTATATAATATGCTGGCTTTTACGGAGGCTGATCTTTAAATAGCCCACTTTTTGGAGCAGCCCTCGCTTACGGCCATACCGCGCTGAGAGCGCCCGATCTCGTCTGATCTCGGAAGCTAAGCAGCGTCGGGCCTGCTTAGTACTTGGATGGGAGACCGCCTGGGAATACCAGGTGCTGTAAGCTTTTGCCTTTTCTTCACTATTTATATAATATGCTGGCTTTTAGAAAGACGTGTTTTACCGCTCTATTTATTACAATCATTTAAATGTATTATAGAGTTTTAAGTGTTTTACATGTTTTTTAGGCCATTTTATTACTCTTAACATTTTAAGTGAGTGTGTGTCTTTAAAAAATGGATGGTTGGCCTGCCATGTGACTAGACACATGACAGAAAGCAGGAAGTACAACTGTATAAGAGAGCAGCATGACAAACAAAGGACAGTCACCAAACTGTTGGATTGAGGAGTTGCTAATTTTAGAGCTCACCTTTCCATTCACCACCTGCAAACTTTGGATTACACTTTCTGTGGATTGTATATACACCGGTGGACACTCACATTGGACTTATCAACACACTGGGATTCTTGGACTGTTTTTAGGGTATGGACAAATGAACTGTATTCTTTTAACAGCGTTTACCTCGTTTTATCGTGTTGTTTTAAAGTCTTTTATGTGAACCTTGTAAATAAACCAAATCTATTTAAACCAATCTTCTTTTATGTCTCATTCTTTTAACCACTAGTCATCTCTCACAGTTAAATCTGACCCCATTTTAGTCTTGTAACTCGGCCGATAAGGCCGATTGTTACACTTGGATGGGAGACCGCCTGGGAATACCAGGTGCTGTAAGCTTTTGCCTTTTCTTCACTATTTATATAATATGCTGGCTTTTACGGAGGCTGATCTTTAAATGGCCCACTTTTTGGAGCAACCCTCGCTTACGGCCATACGGCGCTGAGAGCGCCCGATCTCGTCTGATCTCGGAAGCTAAGCAGCGTCGGGCCTGTTTAGTACTTGGATGGGAGACCGCCTGGGAATACCAGGTGCTGTAAGCTTTTGCCTTTTCTTCACTATTTATATAATATGCTGGCTTTTACGGAGGCTGATCTTTAAATAGCCCACTTTTTGGAGCAGCCCTGGCTTACGGCCATACCGCGCTGAGAGCGCCCGATCTCGTCTGATCTCGGAAGCTAAGCAGCGTCGGGCCTGCTTAGTACTTGGATGGGAGACCGCCTGGGAATACCAGGTGCTGTAAGCTTTTGCCTTTTCTTCACTACTTATTTAAAATGCTGGCTTTTAGAAAGACGTGTTTTACCGCTCTATTTATTACAATCATTTAAATGTATTATAGAGTTTTAAGTGTTTTACATGTTTTTTAGGCCATTTTATTACTCTTAACATTTTAAGTGAGTGTGTGTCTTTAAAAAATGGATGGTTGGCCTGCCATGTGACTAGACACATGATAGGAAGCAGGAAGTACAACTGTATAAGAGAGCAGCATGACAAACAAAGGACAGTCACCAAACTGTTGGATTGAGGAGTTGCTAATTTTAGAGCTCACCTTTCCATTCACCACCTGCAAACTTTGGATTACACTTTCTGTGGATTGTATATACACCGGTGGACACTCACATTGGACTTATCAACACACTGGGATTCTTGGACTGTTTTTAGGGTATGGACAAATGAACTGTATTCTTTTAACAGCGTTTACCTCGTTTTATCGTGTTGTTTTAAAGTCTTTTATGTGAACCTTGTAAATAAACCAAATCTATTTAAACCAATCTTCTTTTATGTCTCATTCTTTTAACCACTAGTCATCTCTCACAGTTAAATCTGACCCCATTTTAGTCTTGTAACTCGGCCGATAAGGCCGATTGTTACACTTGGATGGGAGACCGCCTGGGAATACCAGGTGCTGTAAGCTTTTGCCTTTTCTTCACTATTTATATAATATGCTGGCTTTTAGAAAGACGTGTTTTACCGCTCTATTTATTACAATCATTTAAATGTATTATAGAGTTTTAAGTGTTTTACATGTTTTTTAGGCCATTTTATTACTCTTAACATTTTAAGTGAGTGTGTGTCTTTAAAAAATGGATGGTTGGCCTGCCATGTGACTAGACACATGACAGGAAGCAGGAAGTACAACTGTATAAGAGAGCAGCATGACAAACAAAGGACAGTCACCAAACTGTTGGATTGAGGAGTTGCTAATTTTAGAGCTCACCTTTCCATTCACCACCTGCAAACTTTGGATTACACTTTCTGTGGATTGTATATACACCGGTGGAAACTCACATTGGACTTATCAACACACTGGGATTCTTGGACTGTTTTTAGGGTATGGACAAATGAACTGTATTCTTTTAACAGCGTTTACCTCATTTTATCGTGTTGTTTTAAAGTCTTTTATGTGAACCTTGTAAATAAACCAAATCTATTTAAACCAATCTTCTTTTATGTCTCATTCTTTTAACCACTAGTCATCTCTCACAGTTAAATCTGACCCCATTTTAGTCTTGTAACTCGGCCGATAAGGCCGATTGTTACACTTGGATGGGAGACCGCCTGGGAATACCAGGTGCTGTAAGCTTTTGCCTTTTCTTCACTATTTATATAATATGCTGGCTTTTACGGAGGCTGATCTTTAAATAGCCCACTTTTTGGAGCAGCCCTCGCTTACGGCCATACCGCGCTGAGAGCGCCCGATCTCGTCTGATCTCGGAAGCTAAGCAGCGTCGGGCCTGCTTAGTACTTGGATGGGAGACCGCCTGGGAATACCAGGTGCTGTAAGCTTTTGCCTTTTCTTCACTATTTATATAATATGCTGGCTTTTAGAAAGACGTGTTTTACCGCTCTATTTATTACAATCATTTAAATGTATTATAGAGTTTTAAGTGTTTTACATGTTTTTTAGGCCATTTTATTACTCTTAACATTTTAAGTGAGTGTGTGTCTTTAAAAAATGGATGGTTGGCCTGCCATGTGACTAGACACATGACAGAAAGCAGGAAGTACAACTGTATAAGAGAGCAGCATGACAAACAAAGGACAGTCACCAAACTGTTGGATTGAGGAGTTGCTAATTTTAGAGCTCACCTTTCCATTCACCACCTGCAAACTTTGGATTACACTTTCTGTGGATTGTATATACACCGGTGGACACTCACATTGGACTTATCAACACACTGGGATTCTTGGACTGTTTTTAGGGTATGGACAAATGAACTGTATTCTTTTAACAGCGTTTACCTCGTTTTATCGTGTTGTTTTAAAGTCTTTTATGTGAACCTTGTAAATAAACCAAATCTATTTAAACCAATCTTCTTTTATGTCTCATTCTTTTAACCACTAGTCATCTCTCACAGTTAAATCTGACCCCATTTTAGTCTTGTAACTCGGCCGATAAGGCCGATTGTTACACTTGGATGGGAGACCGCCTGGGAATACCAGGTGCTGTAAGCTTTTGCCTTTTCTTCACTATTTATATAATATGCTGGCTTTTACGGAGGCTGATCTTTAAATGGCCCACTTTTTGGAGCAACCCTCGCTTACGGCCATACGGCGCTGAGAGCGCCCGATCTCGTCTGATCTCGGAAGCTAAGCAGCGTCGGGCCTGTTTAGTACTTGGATGGGAGACCGCCTGGGAATACCAGGTGCTGTAAGCTTTTGCCTTTTCTTCACTATTTATATAATATGCTGGCTTTTACGGAGGCTGATCTTTAAATAGCCCACTTTTTGGAGCAGCCCTGGCTTACGGCCATACCGCGCTGAGAGCGCCCGATCTCGTCTGATCTCGGAAGCTAAGCAGCGTCGGGCCTGCTTAGTACTTGGATGGGAGACCGCCTGGGAATACCAGGTGCTGTAAGCTTTTGCCTTTTCTTCACTACTTATTTAAAATGCTGGCTTTTAGAAAGACGTGTTTTACCGCTCTATTTATTACAATCATTTAAATGTATTATAGAGTTTTAAGTGTTTTACATGTTTTTTAGGCCATTTTATTACTCTTAACATTTTAAGTGAGTGTGTGTCTTTAAAAAATGGATGGTTGGCCTGCCATGTGACTAGACACATGATAGGAAGCAGGAAGTACAACTGTATAAGAGAGCAGCATGACAAACAAAGGACAGTCACCAAACTGTTGGATTGAGGAGTTGCTAATTTTAGAGCTCACCTTTCCATTCACCACCTGCAAACTTTGGATTACACTTTCTGTGGATTGTATATACACCGGTGGACACTCACATTGGACTTATCAACACACTGGGATTCTTGGACTGTTTTTAGGGTATGGACAAATGAACTGTATTCTTTTAACAGCGTTTACCTCGTTTTATCGTGTTGTTTTAAAGTCTTTTATGTGAACCTTGTAAATAAACCAAATCTATTTAAACCAATCTTCTTTTATGTCTCATTCTTTTAACCACTAGTCATCTCTCACAGTTAAATCTGACCCCATTTTAGTCTTGTAACTCGGCTGATAAGGCCGATTGTTACACTTGGATGGGAGACCGCCTGGGAATACCAGGTGCTGTAAGCTTTTGCCTTTTCTTCACTATTTATATAATATGCTGGCTTTTACGGAGGCTGATCTTTAAATGGCCCACTTTTTGGAGCAACCCTCGCTTACCGCCATACCGCGCTGAGAGCGCCCGATCTCGTCTGATCTCGGAAGCTAAGCAGCGTCGGGCCTGTTTAGTACTTGGATGGGAGACCGCCTGGGAATACCAGGTGCTGTAAGCTTTTGCCTTTTCTTCACTATTTATATAATATGCTGGCTTTTACGGAGGCTGATCTTTAAATAGCCCACTTTTTGGAGCAGCCCTGGCTTACGGCCATACCGCGCTGAGAGCGCCCGATCTCGTCTGATCTCGGAAGCTAAGCAGCGTCGGGCCTGCTTAGTACTTGGATGGGAGACCGCCTGGGAATACCAGGTGCTGTAAGCTTTTGCCTTTTCTTCACTACTTATTTAAAATGCTGGCTTTTAGAAAGACGTGTTTTACCGCTCTATTTATTACAATCATTTAAATGTATTATAGAGTTTTAAGTGTTTTACATGTTTTTTAGGCCATTTTATTACTCTTAACATTTTAAGTGAGTGTGTGTCTTTAAAAAATGGATGGTTGGCCTGCCATGTGACTAGACACATGATAGGAAGCAGGAAGTACAACTGTATAAGAGAGCAGCATGACAAACAAAGGACAGTCACCAAACTGTTGGATTGAGGAGTTGCTAATTTTAGAGCTCACCTTTCCATTCACCACCTGCAAACTTTGGATTACACTTTCTGTGGATTGTATATACACCGGTGGAAACTCACATTGGACTTATCAACACACTGGGATTCTTGGACTGTTTTTAGGGTATGGACAAATAAACTGTATTCTTTTAACAGCGTTTACCTCATTTTATCGTGTTGTTTTAAAGTCTTTTATGTGAACCTTGTAAATAAACCAAATCTATTTAAACCAATCTTCTTTTATGTCTCATTCTTTTAACCACTAGTCATCTCTCACAGTTAAATCTGACCCCATTTTAGTCTTGTAACTCGGCCGATAAGGCCGATTGTTACACTTGGATGGGAGACCGCCTGGGAATACCAGGTGCTGTAAGCTTTTGCCTTTTCTTCACTATTTATATAATATGCTGGCTTTTACGGAGGCTGATCTTTAAATAGCCCACTTTTTGGAGCAACCCTGGCTTACGGCCATACCGCGCTGAGAGCGCCCGATCTCGTCTGATCTCGGAAGCTAAGCAGCGTCGGGCCTGCTTAGTACTTGGATGGGAGACCGCCTGGGAATACCAGGTGCTGTAAGCTTTTGCCTTTTCTTCACTATTTATATAATATGCTGGCTTTTACGGAGGCTGATCTTTAAATGGCCCACTTTTTGGAGCAGCCCTCGCTTACGGCCATACTGCGCTGAGAGCGCCCGATCTCGTCTGATCTCGGAAGCTAAGCAGCGTCGGGCCTGCTTAGTACTTGGATGGGAGACCGCCTGGGAATACCAGGTGCTGTAAGCTTTTGCCTTTTCTTCACTATTTATATAATATGCTGGCTTTTACGGAGGCTGATCTTTAAATAGCCCACTTTTTGGAGCAGCCCTCGCTTACGGCCATACTGCGCTGAGAGCGCCCGATCTCGTCTGATCTCGGAAGCTAAGCAGCGACGGGCCTGCTTAGTACTTGGATGGGAGACCGCCTGGGAATACCAGGTGCTGTAAGCTTTTGCCTTTTCTTCACTATTTATATAATATGCTGGCTTTTAGAAAGACGTGTTTTACCGCTCTATTTATTACAATCATTTAAATGTATTATAGAGTTTTAAGTGTTTTACATGTTTTTTAGGCCATTTTATTACTCTTAACATTTTAAGTGAGTGTGTGTCTTTAAAAAATGGATGGTTGGCCTGCCATGTGACTAGACACATGACAGAAAGCAGGAAGTACAACTGTATAAGAGAGCAGCATGACAAACAAAGGACAGTCACCAAACTGTTGGATTGAGGAGTTGCTAATTTTAGAGCTCACCTTTCCATTCACCACCTACAAACTTTGGATTACACTTTCTGTGGATTGTATATACACCGGTGGACACTCACATTGGACTTATCAACACACTGGGATTCTTGGACTGTTTTTAGGGTATGGACAAATGAACTGTATTCTTTTAACAGCGTTTACCTCGTTTTATCGTGTTGTTTTAAAGTCTTTTATGTGAACCTTGTAAATAAACCAAATCTATTTAAACCAATCTTCTTTTATGTCTCATTCTTTTAACCACTAGTCATCTCTCACAGTTAAATCTGACCCCATTTAAGTCTTGTAACTCGGCTGATAAGGCCGATTGTTACACTTGGATGGGAGACCGCCTGGGAATACCAGGTGCTGTAAGCTTTTGCCTTTTCTTCACTATTTATATAATATGCTGGCTTTTACGGAGGCTGATCTTTAAATGGCCCACTTTTTGGAGCAGCCCTCGCTTACGGCCATACCGCGCTGAGAGCGCCCGATCTCGTCTGATCTCGGAAGCTAAACAGCGTCGGGCCTGTTTAGTACTTGGATGGGAGACCGCCTGGGAATACCAGGTGCTGTAAGCTTTTGTCTTTTCTTCACTATTTATATAATATGCTGGCTTTTACGGAGGCTGATCTTTAAATAGCCCACTTTTTGGAGCAGCCCTGGCTTACGGCCATACCGCGCTGAGAGCGCCCGATCTCGTCTGATCTCGGAAGCTAAGCAGCGTCGGGCCTGCTTAGTACTTGGATGGGAGACCGCCTGGGAATACCAGGTGCTGTAAGCTTTTGTCTTTTCTTCACTATTTATATAATATGCTGGCTTTTAGAAAGACGTGTTTTACCGCTCTATTTATTACAATCATTTAAATGTATTATAGAGTTTTAAGTGTTTTACATGTTTTTTAGGCCATTTTATTACTCTTAACATTTTAAGTGAGTGTGTGTCTTTAAAAAATGGATGGTTGGCCTGCCATGTGACTAGACACATGACAGGAAGCAGGAAGTACAACTGTATAAGAGAGCAGCATGACAAACAAAGGACAGTCACCAAACTGTTGGATTGAGGAGTTGCTAATTTTAGAGCTCACCTTTCCATTCACCACCTGCAAACTTTGGATTACACTTTCTGTGGATTGTATATACACCGGTGGACACTCACATTGGACTTATCAACACACTGGGATTCTTGGACTGTTTTTAGGGTATGGACAAATGAACTGTATTCTTTTAACAGCGTTTACCTCATTTTATCGTGTTGTTTTAAAGTCTTTTATGTGAACCTTGTAAATAAACCAAATCTATTTAAACCAATCTTCTTTTATGTCTCATTCTTTTAACCACTAGTCATCTCTCACAGTTAAATCTGACCCCATTTTAGTCTTGTAACTCGGCCGATAAGGCCGATTGTTACACTTGGATGGGAGACCGCCTGGGAATACCAGGTGCTGTAAGCTTTTGCCTTTTCTTCACTATTTATATAATATGCTGGCTTTTACGGAGGCTGATCTTTAAATAGCCCACTTTTTGGAGCAGCCCTCGCTTACGGCCATACCGCGCTGAGAGCGCCCGATCTCGTCTGATCTCGGAAGCTAAGCAGCGTCGGGCCTGCTTAGTACTTGGATGGGAGACCGCCTGGGAATACCAGGTGCTGTAAGCTTTTGCCTTTTCTTCACTATTTATATAATATGCTGGCTTTTAGAAAGACGTGTTTTACCGCTCTATTTATTACAATCATTTAAATGTATTATAGAGTTTTAAGTGTTTTACATGTTTTTTAGGCCATTTTATTACTCTTAACATTTTAAGTGAGTGTGTGTCTTTAAAAAATGGATGGTTGGCCTGCCATGTGACTAGACACATGACAGAAAGCAGGAAGTACAACTGTATAAGAGAGCAGCATGACAAACAAAGGACAGTCACCAAACTGTTGGATTGAGGAGTTGCTAATTTTAGAGCTCACCTTTCCATTCACCACCTGCAAACTTTGGATTACACTTTCTGTGGATTGTATATACACCGGTGGACACTCACATTGGACTTATCAACACACTGGGATTCTTGGACTGTTTTTAGGGTATGGACAAATGAACTGTATTCTTTTAACAGCGTTTACCTCGTTTTATCGTGTTGTTTTAAAGTCTTTTATGTGAACCTTGTAAATAAACCAAATCTATTTAAACCAATCTTCTTTTATGTCTCATTCTTTTAACCACTAGTCATCTCTCACAGTTAAATCTGACCCCATTTTAGTCTTGTAACTCGGCCGATAAGGCCGATTGTTACACTTGGATGGGAGACCGCCTGGGAATACCAGGTGCTGTAAGCTTTTGCCTTTTCTTCACTATTTATATAATATGCTGGCTTTTACGGAGGCTGATCTTTAAATGGCCCACTTTTTGGAGCAACCCTCGCTTACCGCCATACCGCGCTGAGAGCGCCCGATCTCGTCTGATCTCGGAAGCTAAGCAGCGTCGGGCCTGTTTAGTACTTGGATGGGAGACCGCCTGGGAATACCAGGTGCTGTAAGCTTTTGCCTTTTCTTCACTATTTATATAATATGCTGGCTTTTACGGAGGCTGATCTTTAAATAGCCCACTTTTTGGAGCAGCCCTGGCTTACGGCCATACCGCGCTGAGAGCGCCCGATCTCGTCTGATCTCGGAAGCTAAGCAGCGTCGGGCCTGCTTAGTACTTGGATGGGAGACCGCCTGGGAATACCAGGTGCTGTAAGCTTTTGCCTTTTCTTCACTACTTATTTAAAATGCTGGCTTTTAGAAAGACGTGTTTTACCGCTCTATTTATTACAATCATTTAAATGTATTATAGAGTTTTAAGTGTTTTACATGTTTTTTAGGCCATTTTATTACTCTTAACATTTTAAGTGAGTGTGTGTCTTTAAAAAATGGATGGTTGGCCTGCCATGTGACTAGACACATGATAGGAAGCAGGAAGTACAACTGTATAAGAGAGCAGCATGACAAACAAAGGACAGTCACCAAACTGTTGGATTGAGGAGTTGCTAATTTTAGAGCTCACCTTTCCATTCACCACCTGCAAACTTTGGATTACACTTTCTGTGGATTGTATATACACCGGTGGAAACTCACATTGGACTTATCAACACACTGGGATTCTTGGACTGTTTTTAGGGTATGGACAAATAAACTGTATTCTTTTAACAGCGTTTACCTCGTTTTATCGTGTTGTTTTAAAGTCTTTTATGTGAACCTTGTAAATAAACCAAATCTATTTAAACCAATCTTCTTTTATGTCTCATTCTTTTAACCACTAGTCATCTCTCACAGTTAAATCTGACCCCATTTAAGTCTTGTAACTCGGCTGATAAGGCCGATTGTTACACTTGGATGGGAGACCGCCTGGGAATACCAGGTGCTGTAAGCTTTTGCCTTTTCTTCACTATTTATATAATATGCTGGCTTTTACGGAGGCTGATCTTTAAATGGCCCACTTTTTGGAGCAGCCCTCGCTTACGGCCATACCGCGCTGAGAGCGCCCGATCTCGTCTGATCTCGGAAGCTAAACAGCGTCGGGCCTGTTTAGTACTTGGATGGGAGACCGCCTGGGAATACCAGGTGCTGTAAGCTTTTGTCTTTTCTTCACTATTTATATAATATGCTGGCTTTTACGGAGGCTGATCTTTAAATAGCCCACTTTTTGGAGCAGCCCTGGCTTACGGCCATACCGCGCTGAGAGCGCCCGATCTCGTCTGATCTCGGAAGCTAAGCAGCGTCGGGCCTGCTTAGTACTTGGATGGGAGACCGCCTGGGAATACCAGGTGCTGTAAGCTTTTGTCTTTTCTTCACTATTTATATAATATGCTGGCTTTTAGAAAGACGTGTTTTACCGCTCTATTTATTACAATCATTTAAATGTATTATAGAGTTTTAAGTGTTTTACATGTTTTTTAGGCCATTTTATTACTCTTAACATTTTAAGTGAGTGTGTGTCTTTAAAAAATGGATGGTTGGCCTGCCATGTGACTAGACACATGACAGGAAGCAGGAAGTACAACTGTATAAGAGAGCAGCATGACAAACAAAGGACAGTCACCAAACTGTTGGATTGAGGAGTTGCTAATTTTAGAGCTCACCTTTCCATTCACCACCTGCAAACTTTGGATTACACTTTCTGTGGATTGTATATACACCGGTGGACACTCACATTGGACTTATCAACACACTGGGATTCTTGGACTGTTTTTAGGGTATGGACAAATGAACTGTATTCTTTTAACAGCGTTTACCTCATTTTATCGTGTTGTTTTAAAGTCTTTTATGTGAACCTTGTAAATAAACCAAATCTATTTAAACCAATCTTCTTTTATGTCTCATTCTTTTAACCACTAGTCATCTCTCACAGTTAAATCTGACCCCATTTTAGTCTTGTAACTCGGCCGATAAGGCCGATTGTTACACTTGGATGGGAGACCGCCTGGGAATACCAGGTGCTGTAAGCTTTTGCCTTTTCTTCACTATTTATATAATATGCTGGCTTTTACGGAGGCTGATCTTTAAATAGCCCACTTTTTGGAGCAGCCCTCGCTTACGGCCATACCGCGCTGAGAGCGCCCGATCTCGTCTGATCTCGGAAGCTAAGCAGCGTCGGGCCTGCTTAGTACTTGGATGGGAGACCGCCTGGGAATACCAGGTGCTGTAAGCTTTTGCCTTTTCTTCACTATTTATATAATATGCTGGCTTTTAGAAAGACGTGTTTTACCGCTCTATTTATTACAATCATTTAAATGTATTATAGAGTTTTAAGTGTTTTACATGTTTTTTAGGCCATTTTATTACTCTTAACATTTTAAGTGAGTGTGTGTCTTTAAAAAATGGATGGTTGGCCTGCCATGTGACTAGACACATGACAGAAAGCAGGAAGTACAACTGTATAAGAGAGCAGCATGACAAACAAAGGACAGTCACCAAACTGTTGGATTGAGGAGTTGCTAATTTTAGAGCTCACCTTTCCATTCACCACCTGCAAACTTTGGATTACACTTTCTGTGGATTGTATATACACCGGTGGACACTCACATTGGACTTATCAACACACTGGGATTCTTGGACTGTTTTTAGGGTATGGACAAATGAACTGTATTCTTTTAACAGCGTTTACCTCGTTTTATCGTGTTGTTTTAAAGTCTTTTATGTGAACCTTGTAAATAAACCAAATCTATTTAAACCAATCTTCTTTTATGTCTCATTCTTTTAACCACTAGTCATCTCTCACAGTTAAATCTGACCCCATTTTAGTCTTGTAACTCGGCCGATAAGGCCGATTGTTACACTTGGATGGGAGACCGCCTGGGAATACCAGGTGCTGTAAGCTTTTGCCTTTTCTTCACTATTTATATAATATGCTGGCTTTTACGGAGGCTGATCTTTAAATGGCCCACTTTTTGGAGCAACCCTCGCTTACCGCCATACCGCGCTGAGAGCGCCCGATCTCGTCTGATCTCGGAAGCTAAGCAGCGTCGGGCCTGTTTAGTACTTGGATGGGAGACCGCCTGGGAATACCAGGTGCTGTAAGCTTTTGCCTTTTCTTCACTATTTATATAATATGCTGGCTTTTACGGAGGCTGATCTTTAAATAGCCCACTTTTTGGAGCAGCCCTGGCTTACGGCCATACCGCGCTGAGAGCGCCCGATCTCGTCTGATCTCGGAAGCTAAGCAGCGTCGGGCCTGCTTAGTACTTGGATGGGAGACCGCCTGGGAATACCAGGTGCTGTAAGCTTTTGCCTTTTCTTCACTACTTATTTAAAATGCTGGCTTTTAGAAAGACGTGTTTTACCGCTCTATTTATTACAATCATTTAAATGTATTATAGAGTTTTAAGTGTTTTACATGTTTTTTAGGCCATTTTATTACTCTTAACATTTTAAGTGAGTGTGTGTCTTTAAAAAATGGATGGTTGGCCTGCCATGTGACTAGACACATGATAGGAAGCAGGAAGTACAACTGTATAAGAGAGCAGCATGACAAACAAAGGACAGTCACCAAACTGTTGGATTGAGGAGTTGCTAATTTTAGAGCTCACCTTTCCATTCACCACCTGCAAACTTTGGATTACACTTTCTGTGGATTGTATATACACCGGTGGAAACTCACATTGGACTTATCAACACACTGGGATTCTTGGACTGTTTTTAGGGTATGGACAAATAAACTGTATTCTTTTAACAGCGTTTACCTCATTTTATCGTGTTGTTTTAAAGTCTTTTATGTGAACCTTGTAAATAAACCAAATCTATTTAAACCAATCTTCTTTTATGTCTCATTCTTTTAACCACTAGTCATCTCTCACAGTTAAATCTGACCCCATTTTAGTCTTGTAACTCGGCCGATAAGGCCGATTGTTACACTTGGATGGGAGACCGCCTGGGAATACCAGGTGCTGTAAGCTTTTGCCTTTTCTTCACTATTTATATAATATGCTGGCTTTTACGGAGGCTGATCTTTAAATAGCCCACTTTTTGGAGCAACCCTGGCTTACGGCCATACCGCGCTGAGAGCGCCCGATCTCGTCTGATCTCGGAAGCTAAGCAGCGTCGGGCCTGCTTAGTACTTGGATGGGAGACCGCCTGGGAATACCAGGTGCTGTAAGCTTTTGCCTTTTCTTCACTATTTATATAATATGCTGGCTTTTACGGAGGCTGATCTTTAAATGGCCCACTTTTTGGAGCAGCCCTCGCTTACGGCCATACTGCGCTGAGAGCGCCCGATCTCGTCTGATCTCGGAAGCTAAGCAGCGTCGGGCCTGCTTAGTACTTGGATGGGAGACCGCCTGGGAATACCAGGTGCTGTAAGCTTTTGCCTTTTCTTCACTATTTATATAATATGCTGGCTTTTACGGAGGCTGATCTTTAAATAGCCCACTTTTTGGAGCAGCCCTCGCTTACGGCCATACTGCGCTGAGAGCGCCCGATCTCGTCTGATCTCGGAAGCTAAGCAGCGACGGGCCTGCTTAGTACTTGGATGGGAGACCGCCTGGGAATACCAGGTGCTGTAAGCTTTTGCCTTTTCTTCACTATTTATATAATATGCTGGCTTTTAGAAAGACGTGTTTTACCGCTCTATTTATTACAATCATTTAAATGTATTATAGAGTTTTAAGTGTTTTACATGTTTTTTAGGCCATTTTATTACTCTTAACATTTTAAGTGAGTGTGTGTCTTTAAAAAATGGATGGTTGGCCTGCCATGTGACTAGACACATGACAGAAAGCAGGAAGTACAACTGTATAAGAGAGCAGCATGACAAACAAAGGACAGTCACCAAACTGTTGGATTGAGGAGTTGCTAATTTTAGAGCTCACCTTTCCATTCACCACCTACAAACTTTGGATTACACTTTCTGTGGATTGTATATACACCGGTGGACACTCACATTGGACTTATCAACACACTGGGATTCTTGGACTGTTTTTAGGGTATGGACAAATGAACTGTATTCTTTTAACAGCGTTTACCTCGTTTTATCGTGTTGTTTTAAAGTCTTTTATGTGAACCTTGTAAATAAACCAAATCTATTTAAACCAATCTTCTTTTATGTCTCATTCTTTTAACCACTAGTCATCTCTCACAGTTAAATCTGACCCCATTTAAGTCTTGTAACTCGGCTGATAAGGCCGATTGTTACACTTGGATGGGAGACCGCCTGGGAATACCAGGTGCTGTAAGCTTTTGCCTTTTCTTCACTATTTATATAATATGCTGGCTTTTACGGAGGCTGATCTTTAAATGGCCCACTTTTTGGAGCAGCCCTCGCTTACGGCCATACCGCGCTGAGAGCGCCCGATCTCGTCTGATCTCGGAAGCTAAACAGCGTCGGGCCTGTTTAGTACTTGGATGGGAGACCGCCTGGGAATACCAGGTGCTGTAAGCTTTTGTCTTTTCTTCACTATTTATATAATATGCTGGCTTTTACGGAGGCTGATCTTTAAATAGCCCACTTTTTGGAGCAGCCCTGGCTTACGGCCATACCGCGCTGAGAGCGCCCGATCTCGTCTGATCTCGGAAGCTAAGCAGCGTCGGGCCTGCTTAGTACTTGGATGGGAGACCGCCTGGGAATACCAGGTGCTGTAAGCTTTTGTCTTTTCTTCACTATTTATATAATATGCTGGCTTTTAGAAAGACGTGTTTTACCGCTCTATTTATTACAATCATTTAAATGTATTATAGAGTTTTAAGTGTTTTACATGTTTTTTAGGCCATTTTATTACTCTTAACATTTTAAGTGAGTGTGTGTCTTTAAAAAATGGATGGTTGGCCTGCCATGTGACTAGACACATGACAGGAAGCAGGAAGTACAACTGTATAAGAGAGCAGCATGACAAACAAAGGACAGTCACCAAACTGTTGGATTGAGGAGTTGCTAATTTTAGAGCTCACCTTTCCATTCACCACCTGCAAACTTTGGATTACACTTTCTGTGGATTGTATATACACCGGTGGACACTCACATTGGACTTATCAACACACTGGGATTCTTGGACTGTTTTTAGGGTATGGACAAATGAACTGTATTCTTTTAACAGCGTTTACCTCATTTTATCGTGTTGTTTTAAAGTCTTTTATGTGAACCTTGTAAATAAACCAAATCTATTTAAACCAATCTTCTTTTATGTCTCATTCTTTTAACCACTAGTCATCTCTCACAGTTAAATCTGACCCCATTTTAGTCTTGTAACTCGGCCGATAAGGCCGATTGTTACACTTGGATGGGAGACCGCCTGGGAATACCAGGTGCTGTAAGCTTTTGCCTTTTCTTCACTATTTATATAATATGCTGGCTTTTACGGAGGCTGATCTTTAAATAGCCCACTTTTTGGAGCAGCCCTCGCTTACGGCCATACCGCGCTGAGAGCGCCCGATCTCGTCTGATCTCGGAAGCTAAGCAGCGTCGGGCCTGCTTAGTACTTGGATGGGAGACCGCCTGGGAATACCAGGTGCTGTAAGCTTTTGCCTTTTCTTCACTATTTATATAATATGCTGGCTTTTAGAAAGACGTGTTTTACCGCTCTATTTATTACAATCATTTAAATGTATTATAGAGTTTTAAGTGTTTTACATGTTTTTTAGGCCATTTTATTACTCTTAACATTTTAAGTGAGTGTGTGTCTTTAAAAAATGGATGGTTGGCCTGCCATGTGACTAGACACATGACAGAAAGCAGGAAGTACAACTGTATAAGAGAGCAGCATGACAAACAAAGGACAGTCACCAAACTGTTGGATTGAGGAGTTGCTAATTTTAGAGCTCACCTTTCCATTCACCACCTGCAAACTTTGGATTACACTTTCTGTGGATTGTATATACACCGGTGGACACTCACATTGGACTTATCAACACACTGGGATTCTTGGACTGTTTTTAGGGTATGGACAAATGAACTGTATTCTTTTAACAGCGTTTACCTCGTTTTATCGTGTTGTTTTAAAGTCTTTTATGTGAACCTTGTAAATAAACCAAATCTATTTAAACCAATCTTCTTTTATGTCTCATTCTTTTAACCACTAGTCATCTCTCACAGTTAAATCTGACCCCATTTTAGTCTTGTAACTCGGCCGATAAGGCCGATTGTTACACTTGGATGGGAGACCGCCTGGGAATACCAGGTGCTGTAAGCTTTTGCCTTTTCTTCACTATTTATATAATATGCTGGCTTTTACGGAGGCTGATCTTTAAATGGCCCACTTTTTGGAGCAACCCTCGCTTACCGCCATACCGCGCTGAGAGCGCCCGATCTCGTCTGATCTCGGAAGCTAAGCAGCGTCGGGCCTGTTTAGTACTTGGATGGGAGACCGCCTGGGAATACCAGGTGCTGTAAGCTTTTGCCTTTTCTTCACTATTTATATAATATGCTGGCTTTTACGGAGGCTGATCTTTAAATAGCCCACTTTTTGGAGCAGCCCTGGCTTACGGCCATACCGCGCTGAGAGCGCCCGATCTCGTCTGATCTCGGAAGCTAAGCAGCGTCGGGCCTGCTTAGTACTTGGATGGGAGACCGCCTGGGAATACCAGGTGCTGTAAGCTTTTGCCTTTTCTTCACTACTTATTTAAAATGCTGGCTTTTAGAAAGACGTGTTTTACCGCTCTATTTATTACAATCATTTAAATGTATTATAGAGTTTTAAGTGTTTTACATGTTTTTTAGGCCATTTTATTACTCTTAACATTTTAAGTGAGTGTGTGTCTTTAAAAAATGGATGGTTGGCCTGCCATGTGACTAGACACATGATAGGAAGCAGGAAGTACAACTGTATAAGAGAGCAGCATGACAAACAAAGGACAGTCACCAAACTGTTGGATTGAGGAGTTGCTAATTTTAGAGCTCACCTTTCCATTCACCACCTGCAAACTTTGGATTACACTTTCTGTGGATTGTATATACACCGGTGGAAACTCACATTGGACTTATCAACACACTGGGATTCTTGGACTGTTTTTAGGGTATGGACAAATAAACTGTATTCTTTTAACAGCGTTTACCTCGTTTTATCGTGTTGTTTTAAAGTCTTTTATGTGAACCTTGTAAATAAACCAAATCTATTTAAACCAATCTTCTTTTATGTCTCATTCTTTTAACCACTAGTCATCTCTCACAGTTAAATCTGACCCCATTTAAGTCTTGTAACTCGGCTGATAAGGCCGATTGTTACACTTGGATGGGAGACCGCCTGGGAATACCAGGTGCTGTAAGCTTTTGCCTTTTCTTCACTATTTATATAATATGCTGGCTTTTACGGAGGCTGATCTTTAAATGGCCCACTTTTTGGAGCAGCCCTCGCTTACGGCCATACCGCGCTGAGAGCGCCCGATCTCGTCTGATCTCGGAAGCTAAACAGCGTCGGGCCTGTTTAGTACTTGGATGGGAGACCGCCTGGGAATACCAGGTGCTGTAAGCTTTTGTCTTTTCTTCACTATTTATATAATATGCTGGCTTTTACGGAGGCTGATCTTTAAATAGCCCACTTTTTGGAGCAGCCCTGGCTTACGGCCATACCGCGCTGAGAGCGCCCGATCTCGTCTGATCTCGGAAGCTAAGCAGCGTCGGGCCTGCTTAGTACTTGGATGGGAGACCGCCTGGGAATACCAGGTGCTGTAAGCTTTTGTCTTTTCTTCACTATTTATATAATATGCTGGCTTTTAGAAAGACGTGTTTTACCGCTCTATTTATTACAATCATTTAAATGTATTATAGAGTTTTAAGTGTTTTACATGTTTTTTAGGCCATTTTATTACTCTTAACATTTTAAGTGAGTGTGTGTCTTTAAAAAATGGATGGTTGGCCTGCCATGTGACTAGACACATGACAGGAAGCAGGAAGTACAACTGTATAAGAGAGCAGCATGACAAACAAAGGACAGTCACCAAACTGTTGGATTGAGGAGTTGCTAATTTTAGAGCTCACCTTTCCATTCACCACCTGCAAACTTTGGATTACACTTTCTGTGGATTGTATATACACCGGTGGACACTCACATTGGACTTATCAACACACTGGGATTCTTGGACTGTTTTTAGGGTATGGACAAATGAACTGTATTCTTTTAACAGCGTTTACCTCATTTTATCGTGTTGTTTTAAAGTCTTTTATGTGAACCTTGTAAATAAACCAAATCTATTTAAACCAATCTTCTTTTATGTCTCATTCTTTTAACCACTAGTCATCTCTCACAGTTAAATCTGACCCCATTTTAGTCTTGTAACTCGGCCGATAAGGCCGATTGTTACACTTGGATGGGAGACCGCCTGGGAATACCAGGTGCTGTAAGCTTTTGCCTTTTCTTCACTATTTATATAATATGCTGGCTTTTACGGAGGCTGATCTTTAAATAGCCCACTTTTTGGAGCAGCCCTCGCTTACGGCCATACCGCGCTGAGAGCGCCCGATCTCGTCTGATCTCGGAAGCTAAGCAGCGTCGGGCCTGCTTAGTACTTGGATGGGAGACCGCCTGGGAATACCAGGTGCTGTAAGCTTTTGCCTTTTCTTCACTATTTATATAATATGCTGGCTTTTAGAAAGACGTGTTTTACCGCTCTATTTATTACAATCATTTAAATGTATTATAGAGTTTTAAGTGTTTTACATGTTTTTTAGGCCATTTTATTACTCTTAACATTTTAAGTGAGTGTGTGTCTTTAAAAAATGGATGGTTGGCCTGCCATGTGACTAGACACATGACAGAAAGCAGGAAGTACAACTGTATAAGAGAGCAGCATGACAAACAAAGGACAGTCACCAAACTGTTGGATTGAGGAGTTGCTAATTTTAGAGCTCACCTTTCCATTCACCACCTGCAAACTTTGGATTACACTTTCTGTGGATTGTATATACACCGGTGGACACTCACATTGGACTTATCAACACACTGGGATTCTTGGACTGTTTTTAGGGTATGGACAAATGAACTGTATTCTTTTAACAGCGTTTACCTCGTTTTATCGTGTTGTTTTAAAGTCTTTTATGTGAACCTTGTAAATAAACCAAATCTATTTAAACCAATCTTCTTTTATGTCTCATTCTTTTAACCACTAGTCATCTCTCACAGTTAAATCTGACCCCATTTTAGTCTTGTAACTCGGCCGATAAGGCCGATTGTTACACTTGGATGGGAGACCGCCTGGGAATACCAGGTGCTGTAAGCTTTTGCCTTTTCTTCACTATTTATATAATATGCTGGCTTTTACGGAGGCTGATCTTTAAATGGCCCACTTTTTGGAGCAACCCTCGCTTACCGCCATACCGCGCTGAGAGCGCCCGATCTCGTCTGATCTCGGAAGCTAAGCAGCGTCGGGCCTGTTTAGTACTTGGATGGGAGACCGCCTGGGAATACCAGGTGCTGTAAGCTTTTGCCTTTTCTTCACTATTTATATAATATGCTGGCTTTTACGGAGGCTGATCTTTAAATAGCCCACTTTTTGGAGCAGCCCTGGCTTACGGCCATACCGCGCTGAGAGCGCCCGATCTCGTCTGATCTCGGAAGCTAAGCAGCGTCGGGCCTGCTTAGTACTTGGATGGGAGACCGCCTGGGAATACCAGGTGCTGTAAGCTTTTGCCTTTTCTTCACTACTTATTTAAAATGCTGGCTTTTAGAAAGACGTGTTTTACCGCTCTATTTATTACAATCATTTAAATGTATTATAGAGTTTTAAGTGTTTTACATGTTTTTTAGGCCATTTTATTACTCTTAACATTTTAAGTGAGTGTGTGTCTTTAAAAAATGGATGGTTGGCCTGCCATGTGACTAGACACATGATAGGAAGCAGGAAGTACAACTGTATAAGAGAGCAGCATGACAAACAAAGGACAGTCACCAAACTGTTGGATTGAGGAGTTGCTAATTTTAGAGCTCACCTTTCCATTCACCACCTGCAAACTTTGGATTACACTTTCTGTGGATTGTATATACACCGGTGGAAACTCACATTGGACTTATCAACACACTGGGATTCTTGGACTGTTTTTAGGGTATGGACAAATAAACTGTATTCTTTTAACAGCGTTTACCTCATTTTATCGTGTTGTTTTAAAGTCTTTTATGTGAACCTTGTAAATAAACCAAATCTATTTAAACCAATCTTCTTTTATGTCTCATTCTTTTAACCACTAGTCATCTCTCACAGTTAAATCTGACCCCATTTTAGTCTTGTAACTCGGCCGATAAGGCCGATTGTTACACTTGGATGGGAGACCGCCTGGGAATACCAGGTGCTGTAAGCTTTTGCCTTTTCTTCACTATTTATATAATATGCTGGCTTTTAGAAAGACGTGTTTTACCGCTCTATTTATTACAATCATTTAAATGTATTATAGAGTTTTAAGTGTTTTACATGTTTTTTAGGCCATTTTATTACTCTTAACATTTTAAGTGAGTGTGTGTCTTTAAAAAATGGATGGTTGGCCTGCCATGTGACTAGACACATGACAGGAAGCAGGAAGTACAACTGTATAAGAGAGCAGCATGACAAACAAAGGACAGTCACCAAACTGTTGGATTGAGGAGTTGCTAATTTTAGAGCTCACCTTTCCATTCACCACCTGCAAACTTTGGATTACACTTTCTGTGGATTGTATATACACCGGTGGAAACTCACATTGGACTTATCAACACACTGGGATTCTTGGACTGTTTTTAGGGTATGGACAAATGAACTGTATTCTTTTAACAGCGTTTACCTCATTTTATCGTGTTGTTTTAAAGTCTTTTATGTGAACCTTGTAAATAAACCAAATCTATTTAAACCAATCTTCTTTTATGTCTCATTCTTTTAACCACTAGTCATCTCTCACAGTTAAATCTGACCCCATTTTAGTCTTGTAACTCGGCCGATAAGGCCGATTGTTACACTTGGATGGGAGACCGCCTGGGAATACCAGGTGCTGTAAGCTTTTGCCTTTTCTTCACTATTTATATAATATGCTGGCTTTTACGGAGGCTGATCTTTAAATAGCCCACTTTTTGGAGCAGCCCTCGCTTACGGCCATACCGCGCTGAGAGCGCCCGATCTCGTCTGATCTCGGAAGCTAAGCAGCGTCGGGCCTGCTTAGTACTTGGATGGGAGACCGCCTGGGAATACCAGGTGCTGTAAGCTTTTGCCTTTTCTTCACTATTTATATAATATGCTGGCTTTTAGAAAGACGTGTTTTACCGCTCTATTTATTACAATCATTTAAATGTATTATAGAGTTTTAAGTGTTTTACATGTTTTTTAGGCCATTTTATTACTCTTAACATTTTAAGTGAGTGTGTGTCTTTAAAAAATGGATGGTTGGCCTGCCATGTGACTAGACACATGACAGAAAGCAGGAAGTACAACTGTATAAGAGAGCAGCATGACAAACAAAGGAGAGTAACCAAACTGTTGGATTGAGGAGTTGCTAATTTTAGAGCTCACCTTTCCATTCACCACCTGCAAACTTTGGATTACACTTTCTGTGGATTGTATATACACCGGTGGACACTCACATTGGACTTATCAACACACTGGGATTCTTGGACTGTTTTTAGGGTATGGACAAATGAACTGTATTCTTTTAACAGCGTTTACCTCGTTTTATCGTGTTGTTTTAAAGTCTTTTATGTGAACCTTGTAAATAAACCAAATCTATTTAAACCAATCTTCTTTTATGTCTCATTCTTTTAACCACTAGTCATCTCTCACAGTTAAATCTGACCCCATTTTAGTCTTGTAACTCGGCCGATAAGGCCGATTGTTACACTTGGATGGGAGACCGCCTGGGAATACCAGATGCTGTAAGCTTTTGCCTTTTCTTCACTATTTATATAATATGCTGGCTTTTACGGAGGCTGATCTTTAAATGGCCCACTTTTTGGAGCAACCCTCGCTTACGGCCATACGGCGCTGAGAGCGCCCGATCTCGTCTGATCTCGGAAGCTAAGCAGCGTCGGGCCTGTTTAGTACTTGGATGGGAGACCGCCTGGGAATACCAGGTGCTGTAAGCTTTTGCCTTTTCTTCACTATTTATATAATATGCTGGCTTTTACGGAGGCTGATCTTTAAATAGCCCACTTTTTGGAGCAGCCCTGGCTTACGGCCATACCGCGCTGAGAGCGCCCGATCTCGTCTGATCTCGGAAGCTAAGCAGCGTCGGGCCTGCTTAGTACTTGGATGGGAGACCGCCTGGGAATACCAGGTGCTGTAAGCTTTTGCCTTTTCTTCACTACTTATTTAAAATGCTGGCTTTTAGAAAGACGTGTTTTACCGCTCTATTTATTACAATCATTTAAATGTATTATAGAGTTTTAAGTGTTTTACATGTTTTTTAGGCCATTTTATTACTCTTAACATTTTAAGTGAGTGTGTGTCTTTAAAAAATGGATGGTTGGCCTGCCATGTGACTAGACACATGATAGGAAGCAGGAAGTACAACTGTATAAGAGAGCAGCATGACAAACAAAGGACAGTCACCAAACTGTTGGATTGAGGAGTTGCTAATTTTAGAGCTCACCTTTCCATTCACCACCTGCAAACTTTGGATTACACTTTCTGTGGATTGTATATACACCGGTGGACACTCACATTGGACTTATCAACACACTGGGATTCTTGGACTGTTTTTAGGGTATGGACAAATGAACTGTATTCTTTTAACAGCGTTTACCTCGTTTTATCGTGTTGTTTTAAAGTCTTTTATGTGAACCTTGTAAATAAACCAAATCTATTTAAACCAATCTTCTTTTATGTCTCATTCTTTTAACCACTAGTCATCTCTCACAGTTAAATCTGACCCCATTTTAGTCTTGTAACTCGGCTGATAAGGCCGATTGTTACACTTGGATGGGAGACCGCCTGGGAATACCAGGTGCTGTAAGCTTTTGCCTTTTCTTCACTATTTATATAATATGCTGGCTTTTACGGAGGCTGATCTTTAAATAGCCCACTTTTTGGAGCAGCCCTGGCTTACGGCCATACCGCGCTGAGAGCGCCCGATCTCGTCTGATCTCGGAAGCTAAGCAGCGTCGGGCCTGCTTAGTACTTGGATGGGAGACCGCCTGGGAATACCAGGTGCTGTAAGCTTTTGCCTTTTCTTCACTATTTATATAATATGCTGGCTTTTACGGAGGCTGATCTTTAAATGGCCCACTTTTTGGAGCAGCCCTCGCTTACGGCCATACTGCGCTGAGAGCGCCCGATCTCGTCTGATCTCGGAAGCTAAGCAGCGTCGGGCCTGCTTAGTACTTGGATGGGAGACCGCCTGGGAATACCAGGTGCTGTAAGCTTTTGCCTTTTCTTCACTATTTATATAATATGCTGGCTTTTACGGAGGCTGATCTTTAAATAGCCCACTTTTTGGAGCAGCCCTCGCTTACGGCCATACTGCGCTGAGAGCGCCCGATCTCGTCTGATCTCGGAAGCTAAGCAGCGACGGGCCTGCTTAGTACTTGGATGGGAGACCGCCTGGGAATACCAGGTGCTGTAAGCTTTTGCCTTTTCTTCACTATTTATATAATATGCTGGCTTTTAGAAAGACGTGTTTTACCGCTCTATTTATTACAATCATTTAAATGTATTATAGAGTTTTAAGTGTTTTACATGTTTTTTAGGCCATTTTATTACTCTTAACATTTTAAGTGAGTGTGTGTCTTTAAAAAATGGATGGTTGGCCTGCCATGTGACTAGACACATGACAGAAAGCAGGAAGTACAACTGTATAAGAGAGCAGCATGACAAACAAAGGACAGTCACCAAACTGTTGGATTGAGGAGTTGCTAATTTTAGAGCTCACCTTTCCATTCACCACCTACAAACTTTGGATTACACTTTCTGTGGATTGTATATACACCGGTGGACACTCACATTGGACTTATCAACACACTGGGATTCTTGGACTGTTTTTAGGGTATGGACAAATGAACTGTATTCTTTTAACAGCGTTTACCTCGTTTTATCGTGTTGTTTTAAAGTCTTTTATGTGAACCTTGTAAATAAACCAAATCTATTTAAACCAATCTTCTTTTATGTCTCATTCTTTTAACCACTAGTCATCTCTCACAGTTAAATCTGACCCCATTTAAGTCTTGTAACTCGGCTGATAAGGCCGATTGTTACACTTGGATGGGAGACCGCCTGGGAATACCAGGTGCTGTAAGCTTTTGCCTTTTCTTCACTATTTATATAATATGCTGGCTTTTACGGAGGCTGATCTTTAAATGGCCCACTTTTTGGAGCAGCCCTCGCTTACGGCCATACCGCGCTGAGAGCGCCCGATCTCGTCTGATCTCGGAAGCTAAACAGCGTCGGGCCTGTTTAGTACTTGGATGGGAGACCGCCTGGGAATACCAGGTGCTGTAAGCTTTTGTCTTTTCTTCACTATTTATATAATATGCTGGCTTTTACGGAGGCTGATCTTTAAATAGCCCACTTTTTGGAGCAGCCCTGGCTTACGGCCATACCGCGCTGAGAGCGCCCGATCTCGTCTGATCTCGGAAGCTAAGCAGCGTCGGGCCTGCTTAGTACTTGGATGGGAGACCGCCTGGGAATACCAGGTGCTGTAAGCTTTTGTCTTTTCTTCACTATTTATATAATATGCTGGCTTTTAGAAAGACGTGTTTTACCGCTCTATTTATTACAATCATTTAAATGTATTATAGAGTTTTAAGTGTTTTACATGTTTTTTAGGCCATTTTATTACTCTTAACATTTTAAGTGAGTGTGTGTCTTTAAAAAATGGATGGTTGGCCTGCCATGTGACTAGACACATGACAGGAAGCAGGAAGTACAACTGTATAAGAGAGCAGCATGACAAACAAAGGACAGTCACCAAACTGTTGGATTGAGGAGTTGCTAATTTTAGAGCTCACCTTTCCATTCACCACCTGCAAACTTTGGATTACACTTTCTGTGGATTGTATATATACCGGTGGACACTCACATTGGACTTATCAACACACTGGGATTCTTGGACTGTTTTTAGGGTATGGACAAATGAACTGTATTCTTTTAACAGCGTTTACCTCATTTTATCGTGTTGTTTTAAAGTCTTTTATGTGAACCTTGTAAATAAACCAAATCTATTTAAACCAATCTTCTTTTATGTCTCATTCTTTTAACCACTAGTCATCTCTCACAGTTAAATCTGACCCCATTTTAGTCTTGTAACTCGGCCGATAAGGCCGATTGTTACACTTGGATGGGAGACCGCCTGGGAATACCAGGTGCTGTAAGCTTTTGCCTTTTCTTCACTATTTATATAATATGCTGGCTTTTACGGAGGCTGATCTTTAAATAGCCCACTTTTTGGAGCAGCCCTCGCTTACGGCCATACCGCGCTGAGAGCGCCCGATCTCGTCTGATCTCGGAAGCTAAGCAGCGTCGGGCCTGCTTAGTACTTGGATGGGAGACCGCCTGGGAATACCAGGTGCTGTAAGCTTTTGCCTTTTCTTCACTATTTATATAATATGCTGGCTTTTAGAAAGACGTGTTTTACCGCTCTATTTATTACAATCATTTAAATGTATTATAGAGTTTTAAGTGTTTTACATGTTTTTTAGGCCATTTTATTACTCTTAACATTTTAAGTGAGTGTGTGTCTTTAAAAAATGGATGGTTGGCCTGCCATGTGACTAGACACATGACAGAAAGCAGGAAGTACAACTGTATAAGAGAGCAGCATGACAAACAAAGGACAGTCACCAAACTGTTGGATTGAGGAGTTGCTAATTTTAGAGCTCACCTTTCCATTCACCACCTGCAAACTTTGGATTACACTTTCTGTGGATTGTATATACACCGGTGGACACTCACATTGGACTTATCAACACACTGGGATTCTTGGACTGTTTTTAGGGTATGGACAAATGAACTGTATTCTTTTAACAGCGTTTACCTCGTTTTATCGTGTTGTTTTAAAGTCTTTTATGTGAACCTTGTAAATAAACCAAATCTATTTAAACCAATCTTCTTTTATGTCTCATTCTTTTAACCACTAGTCATCTCTCACAGTTAAATCTGACCCCATTTTAGTCTTGTAACTCGGCCGATAAGGCCGATTGTTACACTTGGATGGGAGACCGCCTGGGAATACCAGGTGCTGTAAGCTTTTGCCTTTTCTTCACTATTTATATAATATGCTGGCTTTTACGGAGGCTGATCTTTAAATGGCCCACTTTTTGGAGCAACCCTCGCTTACCGCCATACCGCGCTGAGAGCGCCCGATCTCGTCTGATCTCGGAAGCTAAGCAGCGTCGGGCCTGTTTAGTACTTGGATGGGAGACCGCCTGGGAATACCAGGTGCTGTAAGCTTTTGCCTTTTCTTCACTATTTATATAATATGCTGGCTTTTACGGAGGCTGATCTTTAAATAGCCCACTTTTTGGAGCAGCCCTGGCTTACGGCCATACCGCGCTGAGAGCGCCCGATCTCGTCTGATCTCGGAAGCTAAGCAGCGTCGGGCCTGCTTAGTACTTGGATGGGAGACCGCCTGGGAATACCAGGTGCTGTAAGCTTTTGCCTTTTCTTCACTACTTATTTAAAATGCTGGCTTTTAGAAAGACGTGTTTTACCGCTCTATTTATTACAATCATTTAAATGTATTATAGAGTTTTAAGTGTTTTACATGTTTTTTAGGCCATTTTATTACTCTTAACATTTTAAGTGAGTGTGTGTCTTTAAAAAATGGATGGTTGGCCTGCCATGTGACTAGACACATGATAGGAAGCAGGAAGTACAACTGTATAAGAGAGCAGCATGACAAACAAAGGACAGTCACCAAACTGTTGGATTGAGGAGTTGCTAATTTTAGAGCTCACCTTTCCATTCACCACCTGCAAACTTTGGATTACACTTTCTGTGGATTGTATATACACCGGTGGAAACTCACATTGGACTTATCAACACACTGGGATTCTTGGACTGTTTTTAGGGTATGGACAAATAAACTGTATTCTTTTAACAGCGTTTACCTCATTTTATCGTGTTGTTTTAAAGTCTTTTATGTGAACCTTGTAAATAAACCAAATCTATTTAAACCAATCTTCTTTTATGTCTCATTCTTTTAACCACTAGTCATCTCTCACAGTTAAATCTGACCCCATTTTAGTCTTGTAACTCGGCCGATAAGGCCGATTGTTACACTTGGATGGGAGACCGCCTGGGAATACCAGGTGCTGTAAGCTTTTGCCTTTTCTTCACTATTTATATAATATGCTGGCTTTTACGGAGGCTGATCTTTAAATAGCCCACTTTTTGGAGCAACCCTGGCTTACGGCCATACCGCGCTGAGAGCGCCCGATCTCGTCTGATCTCGGAAGCTAAGCAGCGTCGGGCCTGCTTAGTACTTGGATGGGAGACCGCCTGGGAATACCAGGTGCTGTAAGCTTTTGCCTTTTCTTCACTATTTATATAATATGCTGGCTTTTACGGAGGCTGATCTTTAAATGGCCCACTTTTTGGAGCAGCCCTCGCTTACGGCCATACTGCGCTGAGAGCGCCCGATCTCGTCTGATCTCGGAAGCTAAGCAGCGTCGGGCCTGCTTAGTACTTGGATGGGAGACCGCCTGGGAATACCAGGTGCTGTAAGCTTTTGCCTTTTCTTCACTATTTATATAATATGCTGGCTTTTACGGAGGCTGATCTTTAAATAGCCCACTTTTTGGAGCAGCCCTCGCTTACGGCCATACTGCGCTGAGAGCGCCCGATCTCGTCTGATCTCGGAAGCTAAGCAGCGACGGGCCTGCTTAGTACTTGGATGGGAGACCGCCTGGGAATACCAGGTGCTGTAAGCTTTTGCCTTTTCTTCACTATTTATATAATATGCTGGCTTTTAGAAAGACGTGTTTTACCGCTCTATTTATTACAATCATTTAAATGTATTATAGAGTTTTAAGTGTTTTACATGTTTTTTAGGCCATTTTATTACTCTTAACATTTTAAGTGAGTGTGTGTCTTTAAAAAATGGATGGTTGGCCTGCCATGTGACTAGACACATGACAGAAAGCAGGAAGTACAACTGTATAAGAGAGCAGCATGACAAACAAAGGACAGTCACCAAACTGTTGGATTGAGGAGTTGCTAATTTTAGAGCTCACCTTTCCATTCACCACCTACAAACTTTGGATTACACTTTCTGTGGATTGTATATACACCGGTGGACACTCACATTGGACTTATCAACACACTGGGATTCTTGGACTGTTTTTAGGGTATGGACAAATGAACTGTATTCTTTTAACAGCGTTTACCTCGTTTTATCGTGTTGTTTTAAAGTCTTTTATGTGAACCTTGTAAATAAACCAAATCTATTTAAACCAATCTTCTTTTATGTCTCATTCTTTTAACCACTAGTCATCTCTCACAGTTAAATCTGACCCCATTTAAGTCTTGTAACTCGGCTGATAAGGCCGATTGTTACACTTGGATGGGAGACCGCCTGGGAATACCAGGTGCTGTAAGCTTTTGCCTTTTCTTCACTATTTATATAATATGCTGGCTTTTACGGAGGCTGATCTTTAAATGGCCCACTTTTTGGAGCAGCCCTCGCTTACGGCCATACCGCGCTGAGAGCGCCCGATCTCGTCTGATCTCGGAAGCTAAACAGCGTCGGGCCTGTTTAGTACTTGGATGGGAGACCGCCTGGGAATACCAGGTGCTGTAAGCTTTTGTCTTTTCTTCACTATTTATATAATATGCTGGCTTTTACGGAGGCTGATCTTTAAATAGCCCACTTTTTGGAGCAGCCCTGGCTTACGGCCATACCGCGCTGAGAGCGCCCGATCTCGTCTGATCTCGGAAGCTAAGCAGCGTCGGGCCTGCTTAGTACTTGGATGGGAGACCGCCTGGGAATACCAGGTGCTGTAAGCTTTTGTCTTTTCTTCACTATTTATATAATATGCTGGCTTTTAGAAAGACGTGTTTTACCGCTCTATTTATTACAATCATTTAAATGTATTATAGAGTTTTAAGTGTTTTACATGTTTTTTAGGCCATTTTATTACTCTTAACATTTTAAGTGAGTGTGTGTCTTTAAAAAATGGATGGTTGGCCTGCCATGTGACTAGACACATGACAGGAAGCAGGAAGTACAACTGTATAAGAGAGCAGCATGACAAACAAAGGACAGTCACCAAACTGTTGGATTGAGGAGTTGCTAATTTTAGAGCTCACCTTTCCATTCACCACCTGCAAACTTTGGATTACACTTTCTGTGGATTGTATATACACCGGTGGACACTCACATTGGACTTATCAACACACTGGGATTCTTGGACTGTTTTTAGGGTATGGACAAATGAACTGTATTCTTTTAACAGCGTTTACCTCATTTTATCGTGTTGTTTTAAAGTCTTTTATGTGAACCTTGTAAATAAACCAAATCTATTTAAACCAATCTTCTTTTATGTCTCATTCTTTTAACCACTAGTCATCTCTCACAGTTAAATCTGACCCCATTTTAGTCTTGTAACTCGGCCGATAAGGCCGATTGTTACACTTGGATGGGAGACCGCCTGGGAATACCAGGTGCTGTAAGCTTTTGCCTTTTCTTCACTATTTATATAATATGCTGGCTTTTACGGAGGCTGATCTTTAAATAGCCCACTTTTTGGAGCAGCCCTCGCTTACGGCCATACCGCGCTGAGAGCGCCCGATCTCGTCTGATCTCGGAAGCTAAGCAGCGTCGGGCCTGCTTAGTACTTGGATGGGAGACCGCCTGGGAATACCAGGTGCTGTAAGCTTTTGCCTTTTCTTCACTATTTATATAATATGCTGGCTTTTAGAAAGACGTGTTTTACCGCTCTATTTATTACAATCATTTAAATGTATTATAGAGTTTTAAGTGTTTTACATGTTTTTTAGGCCATTTTATTACTCTTAACATTTTAAGTGAGTGTGTGTCTTTAAAAAATGGATGGTTGGCCTGCCATGTGACTAGACACATGACAGAAAGCAGGAAGTACAACTGTATAAGAGAGCAGCATGACAAACAAAGGACAGTCACCAAACTGTTGGATTGAGGAGTTGCTAATTTTAGAGCTCACCTTTCCATTCACCACCTGCAAACTTTGGATTACACTTTCTGTGGATTGTATATACACCGGTGGACACTCACATTGGACTTATCAACACACTGGGATTCTTGGACTGTTTTTAGGGTATGGACAAATGAACTGTATTCTTTTAACAGCGTTTACCTCGTTTTATCGTGTTGTTTTAAAGTCTTTTATGTGAACCTTGTAAATAAACCAAATCTATTTAAACCAATCTTCTTTTATGTCTCATTCTTTTAACCACTAGTCATCTCTCACAGTTAAATCTGACCCCATTTTAGTCTTGTAACTCGGCCGATAAGGCCGATTGTTACACTTGGATGGGAGACCGCCTGGGAATACCAGGTGCTGTAAGCTTTTGCCTTTTCTTCACTATTTATATAATATGCTGGCTTTTACGGAGGCTGATCTTTAAATGGCCCACTTTTTGGAGCAACCCTCGCTTACCGCCATACCGCGCTGAGAGCGCCCGATCTCGTCTGATCTCGGAAGCTAAGCAGCGTCGGGCCTGTTTAGTACTTGGATGGGAGACCGCCTGGGAATACCAGGTGCTGTAAGCTTTTGCCTTTTCTTCACTATTTATATAATATGCTGGCTTTTACGGAGGCTGATCTTTAAATAGCCCACTTTTTGGAGCAGCCCTGGCTTACGGCCATACCGCGCTGAGAGCGCCCGATCTCGTCTGATCTCGGAAGCTAAGCAGCGTCGGGCCTGCTTAGTACTTGGATGGGAGACCGCCTGGGAATACCAGGTGCTGTAAGCTTTTGCCTTTTCTTCACTACTTATTTAAAATGCTGGCTTTTAGAAAGACGTGTTTTACCGCTCTATTTATTACAATCATTTAAATGTATTATAGAGTTTTAAGTGTTTTACATGTTTTTTAGGCCATTTTATTACTCTTAACATTTTAAGTGAGTGTGTGTCTTTAAAAAATGGATGGTTGGCCTGCCATGTGACTAGACACATGATAGGAAGCAGGAAGTACAACTGTATAAGAGAGCAGCATGACAAACAAAGGACAGTCACCAAACTGTTGGATTGAGGAGTTGCTAATTTTAGAGCTCACCTTTCCATTCACCACCTGCAAACTTTGGATTACACTTTCTGTGGATTGTATATACACCGGTGGAAACTCACATTGGACTTATCAACACACTGGGATTCTTGGACTGTTTTTAGGGTATGGACAAATAAACTGTATTCTTTTAACAGCGTTTACCTCATTTTATCGTGTTGTTTTAAAGTCTTTTATGTGAACCTTGTAAATAAACCAAATCTATTTAAACCAATCTTCTTTTATGTCTCATTCTTTTAACCACTAGTCATCTCTCACAGTTAAATCTGACCCCATTTTAGTCTTGTAACTCGGCCGATAAGGCCGATTGTTACACTTGGATGGGAGACCGCCTGGGAATACCAGGTGCTGTAAGCTTTTGCCTTTTCTTCACTATTTATATAATATGCTGGCTTTTAGAAAGACGTGTTTTACCGCTCTATTTATTACAATCATTTAAATGTATTATAGAGTTTTAAGTGTTTTACATGTTTTTTAGGCCATTTTATTACTCTTAACATTTTAAGTGAGTGTGTGTCTTTAAAAAATGGATGGTTGGCCTGCCATGTGACTAGACACATGACAGGAAGCAGGAAGTACAACTGTATAAGAGAGCAGCATGACAAACAAAGGACAGTCACCAAACTGTTGGATTGAGGAGTTGCTAATTTTAGAGCTCACCTTTCCATTCACCACCTGCAAACTTTGGATTACACTTTCTGTGGATTGTATATACACCGGTGGAAACTCACATTGGACTTATCAACACACTGGGATTCTTGGACTGTTTTTAGGGTATGGACAAATGAACTGTATTCTTTTAACAGCGTTTACCTCATTTTATCGTGTTGTTTTAAAGTCTTTTATGTGAACCTTGTAAATAAACCAAATCTATTTAAACCAATCTTCTTTTATGTCTCATTCTTTTAACCACTAGTCATCTCTCACAGTTAAATCTGACCCCATTTTAGTCTTGTAACTCGGCCGATAAGGCCGATTGTTACACTTGGATGGGAGACCGCCTGGGAATACCAGGTGCTGTAAGCTTTTGCCTTTTCTTCACTATTTATATAATATGCTGGCTTTTACGGAGGCTGATCTTTAAATAGCCCACTTTTTGGAGCAGCCCTCGCTTACGGCCATACCGCGCTGAGAGCGCCCGATCTCGTCTGATCTCGGAAGCTAAGCAGCGTCGGGCCTGCTTAGTACTTGGATGGGAGACCGCCTGGGAATACCAGGTGCTGTAAGCTTTTGCCTTTTCTTCACTATTTATATAATATGCTGGCTTTTAGAAAGACGTGTTTTACCGCTCTATTTATTACAATCATTTAAATGTATTATAGAGTTTTAAGTGTTTTACATGTTTTTTAGGCCATTTTATTACTCTTAACATTTTAAGTGAGTGTGTGTCTTTAAAAAATGGATGGTTGGCCTGCCATGTGACTAGACACATGACAGAAAGCAGGAAGTACAACTGTATAAGAGAGCAGCATGACAAACAAAGGAGAGTAACCAAACTGTTGGATTGAGGAGTTGCTAATTTTAGAGCTCACCTTTCCATTCACCACCTGCAAACTTTGGATTACACTTTCTGTGGATTGTATATACACCGGTGGACACTCACATTGGACTTATCAACACACTGGGATTCTTGGACTGTTTTTAGGGTATGGACAAATGAACTGTATTCTTTTAACAGCGTTTACCTCGTTTTATCGTGTTGTTTTAAAGTCTTTTATGTGAACCTTGTAAATAAACCAAATCTATTTAAACCAATCTTCTTTTATGTCTCATTCTTTTAACCACTAGTCATCTCTCACAGTTAAATCTGACCCCATTTTAGTCTTGTAACTCGGCCGATAAGGCCGATTGTTACACTTGGATGGGAGACCGCCTGGGAATACCAGGTGCTGTAAGCTTTTGCCTTTTCTTCACTATTTATATAATATGCTGGCTTTTACGGAGGCTGATCTTTAAATGGCCCACTTTTTGGAGCAACCCTCGCTTACGGCCATACGGCGCTGAGAGCGCCCGATCTCGTCTGATCTCGGAAGCTAAGCAGCGTCGGGCCTGTTTAGTACTTGGATGGGAGACCGCCTGGGAATACCAGGTGCTGTAAGCTTTTGCCTTTTCTTCACTATTTATATAATATGCTGGCTTTTACGGAGGCTGATCTTTAAATAGCCCACTTTTTGGAGCAGCCCTGGCTTACGGCCATACCGCGCTGAGAGCGCCCGATCTCGTCTGATCTCGGAAGCTAAGCAGCGTCGGGCCTGCTTAGTACTTGGATGGGAGACCGCCTGGGAATACCAGGTGCTGTAAGCTTTTGCCTTTTCTTCACTACTTATTTAAAATGCTGGCTTTTAGAAAGACGTGTTTTACCGCTCTATTTATTACAATCATTTAAATGTATTATAGAGTTTTAAGTGTTTTACATGTTTTTTAGGCCATTTTATTACTCTTAACATTTTAAGTGAGTGTGTGTCTTTAAAAAATGGATGGTTGGCCTGCCATGTGACTAGACACATGATAGGAAGCAGGAAGTACAACTGTATAAGAGAGCAGCATGACAAACAAAGGACAGTCACCAAACTGTTGGATTGAGGAGTTGCTAATTTTAGAGCTCACCTTTCCATTCACCACCTGCAAACTTTGGATTACACTTTCTGTGGATTGTATATACACCGGTGGAAACTCACATTGGACTTATCAACACACTGGGATTCTTGGACTGTTTTTAGGGTATGGACAAATAAACTGTATTCTTTTAACAGCGTTTACCTCATTTTATCGTGTTGTTTTAAAGTCTTTTATGTGAACCTTGTAAATAAACCAAATCTATTTAAACCAATCTTCTTTTATGTCTCATTCTTTTAACCACTAGTCATCTCTCACAGTTAAATCTGACCCCATTTTAGTCTTGTAACTCGGCCGATAAGGCCGATTGTTACACTTGGATGGGAGACCGCCTGGGAATACCAGGTGCTGTAAGCTTTTGCCTTTTCTTCACTATTTATATAATATGCTGGCTTTTACGGAGGCTGATCTTTAAATAGCCCACTTTTTGGAGCAGCCCTGGCTTACGGCCATACCGCGCTGAGAGCGCCCGATCTCGTCTGATCTCGGAAGCTAAGCAGCGTCGGGCCTGCTTAGTACTTGGATGGGAGACCGCCTGGGAATACCAGGTGCTGTAAGCTTTTGCCTTTTCTTCACTATTTATATAATATGCTGGCTTTTACGGAGGCTGATCTTTAAATGGCCCACTTTTTGGAGCAGCCCTCGCTTACGGCCATACTGCGCTGAGAGCGCCCGATCTCGTCTGATCTCGGAAGCTAAGCAGCGTCGGGCCTGCTTAGTACTTGGATGGGAGACCGCCTGGGAATACCAGGTGCTGTAAGCTTTTGCCTTTTCTTCACTATTTATATAATATGCTGGCTTTTACGGAGGCTGATCTTTAAATAGCCCACTTTTTGGAGCAGCCCTCGCTTACGGCCATACTGCGCTGAGAGCGCCCGATCTCGTCTGATCTCGGAAGCTAAGCAGCGACGGGCCTGCTTAGTACTTGGATGGGAGACCGCCTGGGAATACCAGGTGCTGTAAGCTTTTGCCTTTTCTTCACTATTTATATAATATGCTGGCTTTTAGAAAGACGTGTTTTACCGCTCTATTTATTACAATCATTTAAATGTATTATAGAGTTTTAAGTGTTTTACATGTTTTTTAGGCCATTTTATTACTCTTAACATTTTAAGTGAGTGTGTGTCTTTAAAAAATGGATGGTTGGCCTGCCATGTGACTAGACACATGACAGAAAGCAGGAAGTACAACTGTATAAGAGAGCAGCATGACAAACAAAGGACAGTCACCAAACTGTTGGATTGAGGAGTTGCTAATTTTAGAGCTCACCTTTCCATTCACCACCTACAAACTTTGGATTACACTTTCTGTGGATTGTATATACACCGGTGGACACTCACATTGGACTTATCAACACACTGGGATTCTTGGACTGTTTTTAGGGTATGGACAAATGAACTGTATTCTTTTAACAGCGTTTACCTCGTTTTATCGTGTTGTTTTAAAGTCTTTTATGTGAACCTTGTAAATAAACCAAATCTATTTAAACCAATCTTCTTTTATGTCTCATTCTTTTAACCACTAGTCATCTCTCACAGTTAAATCTGACCCCATTTAAGTCTTGTAACTCGGCTGATAAGGCCGATTGTTACACTTGGATGGGAGACCGCCTGGGAATACCAGGTGCTGTAAGCTTTTGCCTTTTCTTCACTATTTATATAATATGCTGGCTTTTAGAAAGACGTGTTTTACCGCTCTATTTATTACAATCATTTAAATGTATTATAGAGTTTTAAGTGTTTTACATGTTTTTTAGGCCATTTTATTACTCTTAACATTTTAAGTGAGTGTGTGTCTTTAAAAAATGGATGGTTGGCCTGCCATGTGACTAGACACATGACAGGAAGCAGGAAGTACAACTGTATAAGAGAGCAGCATGACAAACAAAGGACAGTCACCAAACTGTTGGATTGAGGAGTTGCTAATTTTAGAGCTCACCTTTCCATTCACCACCTGCAAACTTTGGATTACACTTTCTGTGGATTGTATATACACCGGTGGAAACTCACATTGGACTTATCAACACACTGGGATTCTTGGACTGTTTTTAGGGTATGGACAAATGAACTGTATTCTTTTAACAGCGTTTACCTCATTTTATCGTGTTGTTTTAAAGTCTTTTATGTGAACCTTGTAAATAAACCAAATCTATTTAAACCAATCTTCTTTTATGTCTCATTCTTTTAACCACTAGTCATCTCTCACAGTTAAATCTGACCCCATTTTAGTCTTGTAACTCGGCCGATAAGGCCGATTGTTACACTTGGATGGGAGACCGCCTGGGAATACCAGGTGCTGTAAGCTTTTGCCTTTTCTTCACTATTTATATAATATGCTGGCTTTTACGGAGGCTGATCTTTAAATAGCCCACTTTTTGGAGCAGCCCTCGCTTACGGCCATACCGCGCTGAGAGCGCCCGATCTCGTCTGATCTCGGAAGCTAAGCAGCGTCGGGCCTGCTTAGTACTTGGATGGGAGACCGCCTGGGAATACCAGGTGCTGTAAGCTTTTGCCTTTTCTTCACTATTTATATAATATGCTGGCTTTTAGAAAGACGTGTTTTACCGCTCTATTTATTACAATCATTTAAATGTATTATAGAGTTTTAAGTGTTTTACATGTTTTTTAGGCCATTTTATTACTCTTAACATTTTAAGTGAGTGTGTGTCTTTAAAAAATGGATGGTTGGCCTGCCATGTGACTAGACACATGACAGAAAGCAGGAAGTACAACTGTATAAGAGAGCAGCATGACAAACAAAGGAGAGTAACCAAACTGTTGGATTGAGGAGTTGCTAATTTTAGAGCTCACCTTTCCATTCACCACCTGCAAACTTTGGATTACACTTTCTGTGGATTGTATATACACCGGTGGACACTCACATTGGACTTATCAACACACTGGGATTCTTGGACTGTTTTTAGGGTATGGACAAATGAACTGTATTCTTTTAACAGCGTTTACCTCGTTTTATCGTGTTGTTTTAAAGTCTTTTATGTGAACCTTGTAAATAAACCAAATCTATTTAAACCAATCTTCTTTTATGTCTCATTCTTTTAACCACTAGTCATCTCTCACAGTTAAATCTGACCCCATTTTAGTCTTGTAACTCGGCCGATAAGGCCGATTGTTACACTTGGATGGGAGACCGCCTGGGAATACCAGGTGCTGTAAGCTTTTGCCTTTTCTTCACTATTTATATAATATGCTGGCTTTTACGGAGGCTGATCTTTAAATGGCCCACTTTTTGGAGCAACCCTCGCTTACGGCCATACGGCGCTGAGAGCGCCCGATCTCGTCTGATCTCGGAAGCTAAGCAGCGTCGGGCCTGTTTAGTACTTGGATGGGAGACCGCCTGGGAATACCAGGTGCTGTAAGCTTTTGCCTTTTCTTCACTATTTATATAATATGCTGGCTTTTACGGAGGCTGATCTTTAAATAGCCCACTTTTTGGAGCAGCCCTGGCTTACGGCCATACCGCGCTGAGAGCGCCCGATCTCGTCTGATCTCGGAAGCTAAGCAGCGTCGGGCCTGCTTAGTACTTGGATGGGAGACCGCCTGGGAATACCAGGTGCTGTAAGCTTTTGCCTTTTCTTCACTACTTATTTAAAATGCTGGCTTTTAGAAAGACGTGTTTTACCGCTCTATTTATTACAATCATTTAAATGTATTATAGAGTTTTAAGTGTTTTACATGTTTTTTAGGCCATTTTATTACTCTTAACATTTTAAGTGAGTGTGTGTCTTTAAAAAATGGATGGTTGGCCTGCCATGTGACTAGACACATGATAGGAAGCAGGAAGTACAACTGTATAAGAGAGCAGCATGACAAACAAAGGACAGTCACCAAACTGTTGGATTGAGGAGTTGCTAATTTTAGAGCTCACCTTTCCATTCACCACCTGCAAACTTTGGATTACACTTTCTGTGGATTGTATATACACCGGTGGACACTCACATTGGACTTATCAACACACTGGGATTCTTGGACTGTTTTTAGGGTATGGACAAATGAACTGTATTCTTTTAACAGCGTTTACCTCGTTTTATCGTGTTGTTTTAAAGTCTTTTATGTGAACCTTGTAAATAAACCAAATCTATTTAAACCAATCTTCTTTTATGTCTCATTCTTTTAACCACTAGTCATCTCTCACAGTTAAATCTGACCCCATTTTAGTCTTGTAACTCGGCTGATAAGGCCGATTGTTACACTTGGATGGGAGACCGCCTGGGAATACCAGGTGCTGTAAGCTTTTGCCTTTTCTTCACTATTTATATAATATGCTGGCTTTTACGGAGGCTGATCTTTAAATAGCCCACTTTTTGGAGCAGCCCTCGCTTACGGCCATACCGTGCTGAGAGCGCCCGATCTCGTCTGATCTCGGAAGCTAAGCAGCGTCGGGCCTGCTTAGTACTTGGGTGGGAGACCGCCTGGGAATACCAGGTGCTGTAAGCTTTTGCCTTTTCTTCACTATTTATATAATATGCTGGCTTTTAGAAAGACGTGTTTTACCGCTCTATTTATTACAATCATTTAAATGTATTATAGAGTTTTAAGTGTTTTACATGTTTTTTAGGCCCTTTTATTACTCTTAACATTTTAAGTGAGTGTGTGTCTTTAAAAAATGGATGGTTGGCCTGCCATGTGACTAGACACATGACAGGAAGCAGGAAGTACAACTGTATAAGAGAGCAGCATGACAAACAAAGGACAGTCACCAAACTGTTGGATTGAGGAGTTGCTAATTTTAGAGCTCACCTTTCCATTCACCACCTGCAAACTTTGGATTACACTTTCTGTGGATTGTATATACACCGGTGGACACTCACATTGGACTTATCAACACACTGGGATTCTTGGACTGTTTTTAGGGTATGGACAAATGAACTGTATTCTTTTAACAGCGTTTACCTCGTTTTATCGTGTTGTTTTAAAGTCTTTTATGTGAACCTTGTAAATAAACCAAATCTATTTAAACCAATCTTCTTTTATGTCTCATTCTTTTAACCACTAGTCATCTCTCACAGTTAAATCTGACCCCATTTTAGTCTTGTAACTCGGCCGATAAGGCCGATTGTTACACTTGGATGGGAGACCGCCTGGGAATACCAGGTGCTGTAAGCTTTTGCCTTTTCTTCACTATTTATATAATATGCTGGCTTTTACGGAGGCTGATCTTTAAATAGCCCACTTTTTGGAGCAGCCCTCGCTTACGGCCATACCGCGCTGAGAGCGCCCGATCTCGTCTGATCTCGGAAGCTAAGCAGCGTCGGGCCTGCTTAGTACTTGGATGGGAGACCGCCTGGGAATACCAGGTGCTGTAAGCTTTTGCCTTTTCTTCACTATTTATATAATATGCTGGCTTTTACGGAGGCTGATCTTTAAATGGCCCACTTTTTGGAGCAGCCCTCGCTTACGGCCATACTGCGCTGAGAGCGCCCGATCTCGTCTGATCTCGGAAGCTAAGCAGCGTCGGGCCTGCTTAGTACTTGGATGGGAGACCGCCTGGGAATACCAGGTGCTGTAAGCTTTTGCCTTTTCTTCACTATTTATATAATATGCTGGCTTTTACGGAGGCTGATCTTTAAATAGCCCACTTTTTGGAGCAGCCCTCGCTTACGGCCATACTGCGCTGAGAGCGCCCGATCTCGTCTGATCTCGGAAGCTAAGCAGCGACGGGCCTGCTTAGTACTTGGATGGGAGACCGCCTGGGAATACCAGGTGCTGTAAGCTTTTGCCTTTTCTTCACTATTTATATAATATGCTGGCTTTTAGAAAGACGTGTTTTACCGCTCTATTTATTACAATCATTTAAATGTATTATAGAGTTTTAAGTGTTTTACATGTTTTTTAGGCCATTTTATTACTCTTAACATTTTAAGTGAGTGTGTGTCTTTAAAAAATGGATGGTTGGCCTGCCATGTGACTAGACACATGACAGAAAGCAGGAAGTACAACTGTATAAGAGAGCAGCATGACAAACAAAGGACAGTCACCAAACTGTTGGATTGAGGAGTTGCTAATTTTAGAGCTCACCTTTCCATTCACCACCTACAAACTTTGGATTACACTTTCTGTGGATTGTATATACACCGGTGGACACTCACATTGGACTTATCAACACACTGGGATTCTTGGACTGTTTTTAGGGTATGGACAAATGAACTGTATTCTTTTAACAGCGTTTACCTCGTTTTATCGTGTTGTTTTAAAGTCTTTTATGTGAACCTTGTAAATAAACCAAATCTATTTAAACCAATCTTCTTTTATGTCTCATTCTTTTAACCACTAGTCATCTCTCACAGTTAAATCTGACCCCATTTTAGTCTTGTAACTCGGCCGATAAGGCCGATTGTTACACTTGGATGGGAGACCGCCTGGGAATACCAGGTGCTGTAAGCTTTTGCCTTTTCTTCACTATTTATATAATATGCTGGCTTTTACGGAGGCTGATCTTTAAATGGCCCACTTTTTGGAGCAACCCTCGCTTACCGCCATACCGCGCTGAGAGCGCCCGATCTCGTCTGATCTCGGAAGCTAAGCAGCGTCGGGCCTGTTTAGTACTTGGATGGGAGACCGCCTGGGAATACCAGGTGCTGTAAGCTTTTGCCTTTTCTTCACTATTTATATAATATGCTGGCTTTTACGGAGGCTGATCTTTAAATAGCCCACTTTTTGGAGCAGCCCTGGCTTACGGCCATACCGCGCTGAGAGCGCCCGATCTCGTCTGATCTCGGAAGCTAAGCAGCGTCGGGCCTGCTTAGTACTTGGATGGGAGACCGCCTGGGAATACCAGGTGCTGTAAGCTTTTGCCTTTTCTTCACTACTTATTTAAAATGCTGGCTTTTAGAAAGACGTGTTTTACCGCTCTATTTATTACAATCATTTAAATGTATTATAGAGTTTTAAGTGTTTTACATGTTTTTTAGGCCCTTTTATTACTCTTAACATTTTAAGTGAGTGTGTGTCTTTAAAAAATGGATGGTTGGCCTGCCATGTGACTAGACACATGACAGGAAGCAGGAAGTACAACTGTATAAGAGAGCAGCATGACAAACAAAGGACAGTCACCAAACTGTTGGATTGAGGAGTTGCTAATTTTAGAGCTCACCTTTCCATTCACCACCTGCAAACTTTGGATTACACTTTCTGTGGATTGTATATACACCGGTGGACACTCACATTGGACTTATCAACACACTGGGATTCTTGGACTGTTTTTAGGGTATGGACAAATGAACTGTATTCTTTTAACAGCGTTTACCTCGTTTTATCGTGTTGTTTTAAAGTCTTTTATGTGAACCTTGTAAATAAACCAAATCTATTTAAACCAATCTTCTTTTATGTCTCATTCTTTTAACCACTAGTCATCTCTCACAGTTAAATCTGACCCCATTTTAGTCTTGTAACTCGGCCGATAAGGCCGATTGTTACACTTGGATGGGAGACCGCCTGGGAATACCAGGTGCTGTAAGCTTTTGCCTTTTCTTCACTATTTATATAATATGCTGGCTTTTACGGAGGCTGATCTTTAAATAGCCCACTTTTTGGAGCAGCCCTCGCTTACGGCCATACCGCGCTGAGAGCGCCCGATCTCGTCTGATCTCGGAAGCTAAGCAGCGTCGGGCCTGCTTAGTACTTGGATGGGAGACCGCCTGGGAATACCAGGTGCTGTAAGCTTTTGCCTTTTCTTCACTATTTATATAATATGCTGGCTTTTACGGAGGCTGATCTTTAAATGGCCCACTTTTTGGAGCAGCCCTCGCTTACGGCCATACTGCGCTGAGAGCGCCCGATCTCGTCTGATCTCGGAAGCTAAGCAGCGTCGGGCCTGCTTAGTACTTGGATGGGAGACCGCCTGGGAATACCAGGTGCTGTAAGCTTTTGCCTTTTCTTCACTATTTATATAATATGCTGGCTTTTACGGAGGCTGATCTTTAAATAGCCCACTTTTTGGAGCAGCCCTCGCTTACGGCCATACTGCGCTGAGAGCGCCCGATCTCGTCTGATCTCGGAAGCTAAGCAGCGACGGGCCTGCTTAGTACTTGGATGGGAGACCGCCTGGGAATACCAGGTGCTGTAAGCTTTTGCCTTTTCTTCACTATTTATATAATATGCTGGCTTTTAGAAAGACGTGTTTTACCGCTCTATTTATTACAATCATTTAAATGTATTATAGAGTTTTAAGTGTTTTACATGTTTTTTAGGCCATTTTATTACTCTTAACATTTTAAGTGAGTGTGTGTCTTTAAAAAATGGATGGTTGGCCTGCCATGTGACTAGACACATGACAGAAAGCAGGAAGTACAACTGTATAAGAGAGCAGCATGACAAACAAAGGACAGTCACCAAACTGTTGGATTGAGGAGTTGCTAATTTTAGAGCTCACCTTTCCATTCACCACCTACAAACTTTGGATTACACTTTCTGTGGATTGTATATACACCGGTGGACACTCACATTGGACTTATCAACACACTGGGATTCTTGGACTGTTTTTAGGGTATGGACAAATGAACTGTATTCTTTTAACAGCGTTTACCTCGTTTTATCGTGTTGTTTTAAAGTCTTTTATGTGAACCTTGTAAATAAACCAAATCTATTTAAACCAATCTTCTTTTATGTCTCATTCTTTTAACCACTAGTCATCTCTCACAGTTAAATCTGACCCCATTTTAGTCTTGTAACTCGGCCGATAAGGCCGATTGTTACACTTGGATGGGAGACCGCCTGGGAATACCAGGTGCTGTAAGCTTTTGCCTTTTCTTCACTATTTATATAATATGCTGGCTTTTACGGAGGCTGATCTTTAAATGGCCCACTTTTTGGAGCAACCCTCGCTTACCGCCATACCGCGCTGAGAGCGCCCGATCTCGTCTGATCTCGGAAGCTAAGCAGCGTCGGGCCTGTTTAGTACTTGGATGGGAGACCGCCTGGGAATACCAGGTGCTGTAAGCTTTTGCCTTTTCTTCACTATTTATATAATATGCTGGCTTTTACGGAGGCTGATCTTTAAATAGCCCACTTTTTGGAGCAGCCCTGGCTTACGGCCATACCGCGCTGAGAGCGCCCGATCTCGTCTGATCTCGGAAGCTAAGCAGCGTCGGGCCTGCTTAGTACTTGGATGGGAGACCGCCTGGGAATACCAGGTGCTGTAAGCTTTTGCCTTTTCTTCACTACTTATTTAAAATGCTGGCTTTTAGAAAGACGTGTTTTACCGCTCTATTTATTACAATCATTTAAATGTATTATAGAGTTTTAAGTGTTTTACATGTTTTTTAGGCCATTTTATTACTCTTAACATTTTAAGTGAGTGTGTGTCTTTAAAAAATGGATGGTTGGCCTGCCATGTGACTAGACACATGATAGGAAGCAGGAAGTACAACTGTATAAGAGAGCAGCATGACAAACAAAGGACAGTCACCAAACTGTTGGATTGAGGAGTTGCTAATTTTAGAGCTCACCTTTCCATTCACCACCTGCAAACTTTGGATTACACTTTCTGTGGATTGTATATACACCGGTGGAAACTCACATTGGACTTATCAACACACTGGGATTCTTGGACTGTTTTTAGGGTATGGACAAATAAACTGTATTCTTTTAACAACGTTTACCTCATTTTATCGTGTTGTTTTAAAGTCTTTTATGTGAACCTTGTAAATAAACCAAATCTATTTAAACCAATCTTCTTTTATGTCTCATTCTTTTAACCACTAGTCATCTCTCACAGTTAAATCTGACCCCATTTTAGTCTTGTAACTCGGCCGATAAGGCCGATTGTTACACTTGGATGGGAGACCGCCTGGGAATACCAGGTGCTGTAAGCTTTTGCCTTTTCTTCACTATTTATATAATATGCTGGCTTTTACGGAGGCTGATCTTTAAATAGCCCACTTTTTGGAGCAGCCCTGGCTTACGGCCATACCGCGCTGAGAGCGCCCGATCTCGTCTGATCTCGGAAGCTAAGCAGCGTCGGGCCTGCTTAGTACTTGGATGGGAGACCGCCTGGGAATACCAGGTGCTGTAAGCTTTTGCCTTTTCTTCACTATTTATATAATATGCTGGCTTTTACGGAGGCTGATCTTTAAATGGCCCACTTTTTGGAGCAGCCCTCGCTTACGGCCATACTGCGCTGAGAGCGCCCGATCTCGTCTGATCTCGGAAGCTAAGCAGCGTCGGGCCTGCTTAGTACTTGGATGGGAGACCGCCTGGGAATACCAGGTGCTGTAAGCTTTTGCCTTTTCTTCACTATTTATATAATATGCTGGCTTTTACGGAGGCTGATCTTTAAATAGCCCACTTTTTGGAGCAGCCCTCGCTTACGGCCATACTGCGCTGAGAGCGCCCGATCTCGTCTGATCTCGGAAGCTAAGCAGCGACGGGCCTGCTTAGTACTTGGATGGGAGACCGCCTGGGAATACCAGGTGCTGTAAGCTTTTGCCTTTTCTTCACTATTTATATAATATGCTGGCTTTTAGAAAGACGTGTTTTACCGCTCTATTTATTACAATCATTTAAATGTATTATAGAGTTTTAAGTGTTTTACATGTTTTTTAGGCCATTTTATTACTCTTAACATTTTAAGTGAGTGTGTGTCTTTAAAAAATGGATGGTTGGCCTGCCATGTGACTAGACACATGACAGAAAGCAGGAAGTACAACTGTATAAGAGAGCAGCATGACAAACAAAGGACAGTCACCAAACTGTTGGATTGAGGAGTTGCTAATTTTAGAGCTCACCTTTCCATTCACCACCTACAAACTTTGGATTACACTTTCTGTGGATTGTATATACACCGGTGGACACTCACATTGGACTTATCAACACACTGGGATTCTTGGACTGTTTTTAGGGTATGGACAAATGAACTGTATTCTTTTAACAGCGTTTACCTCGTTTTATCGTGTTGTTTTAAAGTCTTTTATGTGAACCTTGTAAATAAACCAAATCTATTTAAACCAATCTTCTTTTATGTCTCATTCTTTTAACCACTAGTCATCTCTCACAGTTAAATCTGACCCCATTTAAGTCTTGTAACTCGGCTGATAAGGCCGATTGTTACACTTGGATGGGAGACCGCCTGGGAATACCAGGTGCTGTAAGCTTTTGCCTTTTCTTCACTATTTATATAATATGCTGGCTTTTACGGAGGCTGATCTTTAAATGGCCCACTTTTTGGAGCAGCCCTCGCTTACGGCCATACCGCGCTGAGAGCGCCCGATCTCGTCTGATCTCGGAAGCTAAACAGCGTCGGGCCTGTTTAGTACTTGGATGGGAGACCGCCTGGGAATACCAGGTGCTGTAAGCTTTTGTCTTTTCTTCACTATTTATATAATATGCTGGCTTTTACGGAGGCTGATCTTTAAATAGCCCACTTTTTGGAGCAGCCCTGGCTTACGGCCATACCGCGCTGAGAGCGCCCGATCTCGTCTGATCTCGGAAGCTAAGCAGCGTCGGGCCTGCTTAGTACTTGGATGGGAGACCGCCTGGGAATACCAGGTGCTGTAAGCTTTTGTCTTTTCTTCACTATTTATATAATATGCTGGCTTTTAGAAAGACGTGTTTTACCGCTCTATTTATTACAATCATTTAAATGTATTATAGAGTTTTAAGTGTTTTACATGTTTTTTAGGCCATTTTATTACTCTTAACATTTTAAGTGAGTGTGTGTCTTTAAAAAATGGATGGTTGGCCTGCCATGTGACTAGACACATGACAGGAAGCAGGAAGTACAACTGTATAAGAGAGCAGCATGACAAACAAAGGACAGTCACCAAACTGTTGGATTGAGGAGTTGCTAATTTTAGAGCTCACCTTTCCATTCACCACCTGCAAACTTTGGATTACACTTTCTGTGGATTGTATATACACCGGTGGACACTCACATTGGACTTATCAACACACTGGGATTCTTGGACTGTTTTTAGGGTATGGACAAATGAACTGTATTCTTTTAACAGCGTTTACCTCATTTTATCGTGTTGTTTTAAAGTCTTTTATGTGAACCTTGTAAATAAACCAAATCTATTTAAACCAATCTTCTTTTATGTCTCATTCTTTTAACCACTAGTCATCTCTCACAGTTAAATCTGACCCCATTTTAGTCTTGTAACTCGGCCGATAAGGCCGATTGTTACACTTGGATGGGAGACCGCCTGGGAATACCAGGTGCTGTAAGCTTTTGCCTTTTCTTCACTATTTATATAATATGCTGGCTTTTACGGAGGCTGATCTTTAAATAGCCCACTTTTTGGAGCAGCCCTCGCTTACGGCCATACCGCGCTGAGAGCGCCCGATCTCGTCTGATCTCGGAAGCTAAGCAGCGTCGGGCCTGCTTAGTACTTGGATGGGAGACCGCCTGGGAATACCAGGTGCTGTAAGCTTTTGCCTTTTCTTCACTATTTATATAATATGCTGGCTTTTAGAAAGACGTGTTTTACCGCTCTATTTATTACAATCATTTAAATGTATTATAGAGTTTTAAGTGTTTTACATGTTTTTTAGGCCATTTTATTACTCTTAACATTTTAAGTGAGTGTGTGTCTTTAAAAAATGGATGGTTGGCCTGCCATGTGACTAGACACATGACAGAAAGCAGGAAGTACAACTGTATAAGAGAGCAGCATGACAAACAAAGGACAGTCACCAAACTGTTGGATTGAGGAGTTGCTAATTTTAGAGCTCACCTTTCCATTCACCACCTGCAAACTTTGGATTACACTTTCTGTGGATTGTATATACACCGGTGGACACTCACATTGGACTTATCAACACACTGGGATTCTTGGACTGTTTTTAGGGTATGGACAAATGAACTGTATTCTTTTAACAGCGTTTACCTCGTTTTATCGTGTTGTTTTAAAGTCTTTTATGTGAACCTTGTAAATAAACCAAATCTATTTAAACCAATCTTCTTTTATGTCTCATTCTTTTAACCACTAGTCATCTCTCACAGTTAAATCTGACCCCATTTTAGTCTTGTAACTCGGCCGATAAGGCCGATTGTTACACTTGGATGGGAGACCGCCTGGGAATACCAGGTGCTGTAAGCTTTTGCCTTTTCTTCACTATTTATATAATATGCTGGCTTTTACGGAGGCTGATCTTTAAATGGCCCACTTTTTGGAGCAACCCTCGCTTACCGCCATACCGCGCTGAGAGCGCCCGATCTCGTCTGATCTCGGAAGCTAAGCAGCGTCGGGCCTGTTTAGTACTTGGATGGGAGACCGCCTGGGAATACCAGGTGCTGTAAGCTTTTGCCTTTTCTTCACTATTTATATAATATGCTGGCTTTTACGGAGGCTGATCTTTAAATAGCCCACTTTTTGGAGCAGCCCTGGCTTACGGCCATACCGCGCTGAGAGCGCCCGATCTCGTCTGATCTCGGAAGCTAAGCAGCGTCGGGCCTGCTTAGTACTTGGATGGGAGACCGCCTGGGAATACCAGGTGCTGTAAGCTTTTGCCTTTTCTTCACTACTTATTTAAAATGCTGGCTTTTAGAAAGACGTGTTTTACCGCTCTATTTATTACAATCATTTAAATGTATTATAGAGTTTTAAGTGTTTTACATGTTTTTTAGGCCATTTTATTACTCTTAACATTTTAAGTGAGTGTGTGTCTTTAAAAAATGGATGGTTGGCCTGCCATGTGACTAGACACATGACAGGAAGCAGGAAGTACAACTGTATAAGAGAGCAGCATGACAAACAAAGGACAGTCACCAAACTGTTGGATTGAGGAGTTGCTAATTTTAGAGCTCACCTTTCCATTCACCACCTGCAAACTTTGGATTACACTTTCTGTGGATTGTATATACACCGGTGGACACTCACATTGGACTTATCAACACACTGGGATTCTTGGACTGTTTTTAGGGTATGGACAAATGAACTGTATTCTTTTAACAGCGTTTACCTCATTTTATCGTGTTGTTTTAAAGTCTTTTATGTGAACCTTGTAAATAAACCAAATCTATTTAAACCAATCTTCTTTTATGTCTCATTCTTTTAACCACTAGTCATCTCTCACAGTTAAATCTGACCCCATTTTAGTCTTGTAACTCGGCCGATAAGGCCGATTGTTACACTTGGATGGGAGACCGCCTGGGAATACCAGGTGCTGTAAGCTTTTGCCTTTTCTTCACTATTTATATAATATGCTGGCTTTTAGAAAGACGTGTTTTACCGCTCTATTTATTACAATCATTTAAATGTATTATAGAGTTTTAAGTGTTTTACATGTTTTTTAGGCCATTTTATTACTCTTAACATTTTAAGTGAGTGTGTGTCTTTAAAAAATGGATGGTTGGCCTGCCATGTGACTAGACACATGACAGGAAGCAGGAAGTACAACTGTATAAGAGAGCAGCATGACAAACAAAGGACAGTCACCAAACTGTTGGATTGAGGAGTTGCTAATTTTAGAGCTCACCTTTCCATTCACCACCTGCAAACTTTGGATTACACTTTCTGTGGATTGTATATACACCGGTGGAAACTCACATTGGACTTATCAACACACTGGGATTCTTGGACTGTTTTTAGGGTATGGACAAATGAACTGTATTCTTTTAACAGCGTTTACCTCATTTTATCGTGTTGTTTTAAAGTCTTTTATGTGAACCTTGTAAATAAACCAAATCTATTTAAACCAATCTTCTTTTATGTCTCATTCTTTTAACCACTAGTCATCTCTCACAGTTAAATCTGACCCCATTTTAGTCTTGTAACTCGGCCGATAAGGCCGATTGTTACACTTGGATGGGAGACCGCCTGGGAATACCAGGTGCTGTAAGCTTTTGCCTTTTCTTCACTATTTATATAATATGCTGGCTTTTACGGAGGCTGATCTTTAAATAGCCCACTTTTTGGAGCAGCCCTCGCTTACGGCCATACCGCGCTGAGAGCGCCCGATCTCGTCTGATCTCGGAAGCTAAGCAGCGTCGGGCCTGCTTAGTACTTGGATGGGAGACCGCCTGGGAATACCAGGTGCTGTAAGCTTTTGCCTTTTCTTCACTATTTATATAATATGCTGGCTTTTAGAAAGACGTGTTTTACCGCTCTATTTATTACAATCATTTAAATGTATTATAGAGTTTTAAGTGTTTTACATGTTTTTTAGGCCATTTTATTACTCTTAACATTTTAAGTGAGTGTGTGTCTTTAAAAAATGGATGGTTGGCCTGCCATGTGACTAGACACATGACAGAAAGCAGGAAGTACAACTGTATAAGAGAGCAGCATGACAAACAAAGGAGAGTAACCAAACTGTTGGATTGAGGAGTTGCTAATTTTAGAGCTCACCTTTCCATTCACCACCTGCAAACTTTGGATTACACTTTCTGTGGATTGTATATACACCGGTGGACACTCACATTGGACTTATCAACACACTGGGATTCTTGGACTGTTTTTAGGGTATGGACAAATGAACTGTATTCTTTTAACAGCGTTTACCTCGTTTTATCGTGTTGTTTTAAAGTCTTTTATGTGAACCTTGTAAATAAACCAAATCTATTTAAACCAATCTTCTTTTATGTCTCATTCTTTTAACCACTAGTCATCTCTCACAGTTAAATCTGACCCCATTTTAGTCTTGTAACTCGGCCGATAAGGCCGATTGTTACACTTGGATGGGAGACCGCCTGGGAATACCAGGTGCTGTAAGCTTTTGCCTTTTCTTCACTATTTATATAATATGCTGGCTTTTACGGAGGCTGATCTTTAAATGGCCCACTTTTTGGAGCAACCCTCGCTTACGGCCATACGGCGCTGAGAGCGCCCGATCTCGTCTGATCTCGGAAGCTAAGCAGCGTCGGGCCTGTTTAGTACTTGGATGGGAGACCGCCTGGGAATACCAGGTGCTGTAAGCTTTTGCCTTTTCTTCACTATTTATATAATATGCTGGCTTTTACGGAGGCTGATCTTTAAATAGCCCACTTTTTGGAGCAGCCCTGGCTTACGGCCATACCGCGCTGAGAGCGCCCGATCTCGTCTGATCTCGGAAGCTAAGCAGCGTCGGGCCTGCTTAGTACTTGGATGGGAGACCGCCTGGGAATACCAGGTGCTGTAAGCTTTTGCCTTTTCTTCACTACTTATTTAAAATGCTGGCTTTTAGAAAGACGTGTTTTACCGCTCTATTTATTACAATCATTTAAATGTATTATAGAGTTTTAAGTGTTTTACATGTTTTTTAGGCCATTTTATTACTCTTAACATTTTAAGTGAGTGTGTGTCTTTAAAAAATGGATGGTTGGCCTGCCATGTGACTAGACACATGATAGGAAGCAGGAAGTACAACTGTATAAGAGAGCAGCATGACAAACAAAGGACAGTCACCAAACTGTTGGATTGAGGAGTTGCTAATTTTAGAGCTCACCTTTCCATTCACCACCTGCAAACTTTGGATTACACTTTCTGTGGATTGTATATACACCGGTGGACACTCACATTGGACTTATCAACACACTGGGATTCTTGGACTGTTTTTAGGGTATGGACAAATGAACTGTATTCTTTTAACAGCGTTTACCTCGTTTTATCGTGTTGTTTTAAAGTCTTTTATGTGAACCTTGTAAATAAACCAAATCTATTTAAACCAATCTTCTTTTATGTCTCATTCTTTTAACCACTAGTCATCTCTCACAGTTAAATCTGACCCCATTTTAGTCTTGTAACTCGGCTGATAAGGCCGATTGTTACACTTGGATGGGAGACCGCCTGGGAATACCAGGTGCTGTAAGCTTTTGCCTTTTCTTCACTATTTATATAATATGCTGGCTTTTACGGAGGCTGATCTTTAAATAGCCCACTTTTTGGAGCAGCCCTCGCTTACGGCCATACCGTGCTGAGAGCGCCCGATCTCGTCTGATCTCGGAAGCTAAGCAGCGTCGGGCCTGCTTAGTACTTGGGTGGGAGACCGCCTGGGAATACCAGGTGCTGTAAGCTTTTGCCTTTTCTTCACTATTTATATAATATGCTGGCTTTTAGAAAGACGTGTTTTACCGCTCTATTTATTACAATCATTTAAATGTATTATAGAGTTTTAAGTGTTTTACATGTTTTTTAGGCCCTTTTATTACTCTTAACATTTTAAGTGAGTGTGTGTCTTTAAAAAATGGATGGTTGGCCTGCCATGTGACTAGACACATGACAGGAAGCAGGAAGTACAACTGTATAAGAGAGCAGCATGACAAACAAAGGACAGTCACCAAACTGTTGGATTGAGGAGTTGCTAATTTTAGAGCTCACCTTTCCATTCACCACCTGCAAACTTTGGATTACACTTTCTGTGGATTGTATATACACCGGTGGACACTCACATTGGACTTATCAACACACTGGGATTCTTGGACTGTTTTTAGGGTATGGACAAATGAACTGTATTCTTTTAACAGCGTTTACCTCGTTTTATCGTGTTGTTTTAAAGTCTTTTATGTGAACCTTGTAAATAAACCAAATCTATTTAAACCAATCTTCTTTTATGTCTCATTCTTTTAACCACTAGTCATCTCTCACAGTTAAATCTGACCCCATTTTAGTCTTGTAACTCGGCCGATAAGGCCGATTGTTACACTTGGATGGGAGACCGCCTGGGAATACCAGGTGCTGTAAGCTTTTGCCTTTTCTTCACTATTTATATAATATGCTGGCTTTTACGGAGGCTGATCTTTAAATAGCCCACTTTTTGGAGCAGCCCTCGCTTACGGCCATACCGCGCTGAGAGCGCCCGATCTCGTCTGATCTCGGAAGCTAAGCAGCGTCGGGCCTGCTTAGTACTTGGATGGGAGACCGCCTGGGAATACCAGGTGCTGTAAGCTTTTGCCTTTTCTTCACTATTTATATAATATGCTGGCTTTTACGGAGGCTGATCTTTAAATGGCCCACTTTTTGGAGCAGCCCTCGCTTACGGCCATACTGCGCTGAGAGCGCCCGATCTCGTCTGATCTCGGAAGCTAAGCAGCGTCGGGCCTGCTTAGTACTTGGATGGGAGACCGCCTGGGAATACCAGGTGCTGTAAGCTTTTGCCTTTTCTTCACTATTTATATAATATGCTGGCTTTTACGGAGGCTGATCTTTAAATGGCCCACTTTTTGGAGCAGCCCTCGCTTACGGCCATACCGCGCTGAGAGCGCCCGATCTCGTCTGATCTCGGAAGCTAAACAGCGTCGGGCCTGTTTAGTACTTGGATGGGAGACCGCCTGGGAATACCAGGTGCTGTAAGCTTTTGTCTTTTCTTCACTATTTATATAATATGCTGGCTTTTACGGAGGCTGATCTTTAAATAGCCCACTTTTTGGAGCAGCCCTGGCTTACGGCCATACCGCGCTGAGAGCGCCCGATCTCGTCTGATCTCGGAAGCTAAGCAGCGTCGGGCCTGCTTAGTACTTGGATGGGAGACCGCCTGGGAATACCAGGTGCTGTAAGCTTTTGTCTTTTCTTCACTATTTATATAATATGCTGGCTTTTAGAAAGACGTGTTTTACCGCTCTATTTATTACAATCATTTAAATGTATTATAGAGTTTTAAGTGTTTTACATGTTTTTTAGGCCATTTTATTACTCTTAACATTTTAAGTGAGTGTGTGTCTTTAAAAAATGGATTGTTGGCCTGCCATGTGACTAGACACATGACAGGAAGCAGGAAGTACAACTGTATAAGAGAGCAGCATGACAAACAAAGGACAGTCACCAAACTGTTGGATTGAGGAGTTGCTAATTTTAGAGCTCACCTTTCCATTCACCACCTGCAAACTTTGGATTACACTTTCTGTGGATTGTATATACACCGGTGGACACTCACATTGGACTTATCAACACACTGGGATTCTTGGACTGTTTTTAGGGTATGGACAAATGAACTGTATTCTTTTAACAGCGTTTACCTCATTTTATCGTGTTGTTTTAAAGTCTTTTATGTGAACCTTGTAAATAAACCAAATCTATTTAAACCAATCTTCTTTTATGTCTCATTCTTTTAACCACTAGTCATCTCTCACAGTTAAATCTGACCCCATTTTAGTCTTGTAACTCGGCCGATAAGGCCGATTGTTACACTTGGATGGGAGACCGCCTGGGAATACCAGGTGCTGTAAGCTTTTGCCTTTTCTTCACTATTTATATAATATGCTGGCTTTTACGGAGGCTGATCTTTAAATAGCCCACTTTTTGGAGCAGCCCTCGCTTACGGCCATACCGCGCTGAGAGCGCCCGATCTCGTCTGATCTCGGAAGCTAAGCAGCGTCGGGCCTGCTTAGTACTTGGATGGGAGACCGCCTGGGAATACCAGGTGCTGTAAGCTTTTGCCTTTTCTTCACTATTTATATAATATGCTGGCTTTTAGAAAGACGTGTTTTACCGCTCTATTTATTACAATCATTTAAATGTATTATAGAGTTTTAAGTGTTTTACATGTTTTTTAGGCCATTTTATTACTCTTAACATTTTAAGTGAGTGTGTGTCTTTAAAAAATGGATGGTTGGCCTGCCATGTGACTAGACACATGACAGAAAGCAGGAAGTACAACTGTATAAGAGAGCAGCATGACAAACAAAGGACAGTCACCAAACTGTTGGATTGAGGAGTTGCTAATTTTAGAGCTCACCTTTCCATTCACCACCTGCAAACTTTGGATTACACTTTCTGTGGATTGTATATACACCGGTGGACACTCACATTGGACTTATCAACACACTGGGATTCTTGGACTGTTTTTAGGGTATGGACAAATGAACTGTATTCTTTTAACAGCGTTTACCTCGTTTTATCGTGTTGTTTTAAAGTCTTTTATGTGAACCTTGTAAATAAACCAAATCTATTTAAACCAATCTTCTTTTATGTCTCATTCTTTTAACCACTAGTCATCTCTCACAGTTAAATCTGACCCCATTTTAGTCTTGTAACTCGGCCGATAAGGCCGATTGTTACACTTGGATGGGAGACCGCCTGGGAATACCAGGTGCTGTAAGCTTTTGCCTTTTCTTCACTATTTATATAATATGCTGGCTTTTACGGAGGCTGATCTTTAAATGGCCCACTTTTTGGAGCAGCCCTCGCTTACCGCCATACCGCGCTGAGAGCGCCCGATCTCGTCTGATCTCGGAAGCTAAGCAGCGTCGGGCCTGTTTAGTACTTGGATGGTAGACCGCCTGGGAATACCAGGTGCTGTAAGCTTTTGCCTTTTCTTCACTATTTATATAATATGCTGGCTTTTACGGAGGCTGATCTTTAAATAGCCCACTTTTTGGAGCAGCCCTGGCTTACGGCCATACCGCGCTGAGAGCGCCCGATCTCGTCTGATCTCGGAAGCTAAGCAGCGTCGGGCCTGCTTAGTACTTGGATGGGAGACCGCCTGGGAATACCAGGTGCTGTAAGCTTTTGCCTTTTCTTCACTACTTATTTAAAATGCTGGCTTTTAGAAAGACGTGTTTTACCGCTCTATTTATTACAATCATTTAAATGTATTATAGAGTTTTAAGTGTTTTACATGTTTTTTAGGCCATTTTATTACTCTTAACATTTTAAGTGAGTGTGTGTCTTTAAAAAATGGATGGTTGGCCTGCCATGTGACTAGACACATGATAGGAAGCAGGAAGTACAACTGTATAAGAGAGCAGCATGACAAACAAAGGACAGTCACCAAACTGTTGGATTGAGGAGTTGCTAATTTTAGAGCTCACCTTTCCATTCACCACCTGCAAACTTTGGATTACACTTTCTGTGGATTGTATATACACCGGTGGAAACTCACATTGGACTTATCAACACACTGGGATTCTTGGACTGTTTTTAGGGTATGGACAAATAAACTGTATTCTTTTAACAGCGTTTACCTCATTTTATCGTGTTTTTTTAAAGTCTTTTATGTGAACCTTGTAAATAAACCAAATCTATTTAAACCAATCTTCTTTTATGTCTCATTCTTTTAACCACTAGTCATCTCTCACAGTTAAATCTGACCCCATTTTAGTCTTGTAACTCGGCCGATAAGGCCGATTGTTACACTTGGATGGGAGACCGCCTGGGAATACCAGGTGCTGTAAGCTTTTGCCTTTTCTTCACTATTTATATAATATGCTGGCTTTTACGGAGGCTGATCTTTAAATAGCCCACTTTTTGGAGCAGCCCTCGCTTACGGCCATACCGCGCTGAGAGCGCCCGATCTCGTCTGATCTCGGAAGCTAAGCAGCGTCGGGCCTGCTTAGTACTTGGATGGGAGACCGCCTGGGAATACCAGGTGCTGTAAGCTTTTGCCTTTTCTTCACTATTTATATAATATGCTGGCTTTTAGAAAGACGTGTTTTACCGCTCTATTTATTACAATCATTTAAATGTATTATAGAGTTTTAAGTGTTTTACATGTTTTTTAGGCCATTTTATTACTCTTAACATTTTAAGTGAGTGTGTGTCTTTAAAAAATGGATGGTTGGCCTGCCATGTGACTAGACACATGACAGAAAGCAGGAAGTACAACTGTATAAGAGAGCAGCATGACAAACAAAGGACAGTCACCAAACTGTTGGATTGAGGAGTTGCTAATTTTAGAGCTCACCTTTCCATTCACCACCTGCAAACTTTGGATTACACTTTCTGTGGATTGTATATACACCGGTGGACACTCACATTGGACTTATCAACACACTGGGATTCTTGGACTGTTTTTAGGGTATGGACAAATGAACTGTATTCTTTTAACAGCGTTTACCTCGTTTTATCGTGTTGTTTTAAAGTCTTTTATGTGAACCTTGTAAATAAACCAAATCTATTTAAACCAATCTTCTTTTATGTCTCATTCTTTTAACCACTAGTCATCTCTCACAGTTAAATCTGACCCCATTTTAGTCTTGTAACTCGGCCGATAAGGCCGATTGTTACACTTGGATGGGAGACCGCCTGGGAATACCAGGTGCTGTAAGCTTTTGCCTTTTCTTCACTATTTATATAATATGCTGGCTTTTACGGAGGCTGATCTTTAAATGGCCCACTTTTTGGAGCAACCCTCGCTTACGGCCATACGGCGCTGAGAGCGCCCGATCTCGTCTGATCTCGGAAGCTAAGCAGCGTCGGGCCTGTTTAGTACTTGGATGGGAGACCGCCTGGGAATACCAGGTGCTGTAAGCTTTTGCCTTTTCTTCACTATTTATATAATATGCTGGCTTTTACGGAGGCTGATCTTTAAATAGCCCACTTTTTGGAGCAGCCCTGGCTTACGGCCATACCGCGCTGAGAGCGCCCGATCTCGTCTGATCTCGGAAGCTAAGCAGCGTCGGGCCTGCTTAGTACTTGGATGGGAGACCGCCTGGGAATACCAGGTGCTGTAAGCTTTTGCCTTTTCTTCACTACTTATTTAAAATGCTGGCTTTTAGAAAGACGTGTTTTACCGCTCTATTTATTACAATCATTTAAATGTATTATAGAGTTTTAAGTGTTTTACATGTTTTTTAGGCCATTTTATTACTCTTAACATTTTAAGTGAGTGTGTGTCTTTAAAAAATGGATGGTTGGCCTGCCATGTGACTAGACACATGATAGGAAGCAGGAAGTACAACTGTATAAGAGAGCAGCATGACAAACAAAGGACAGTCACCAAACTGTTGGATTGAGGAGTTGCTAATTTTAGAGCTCACCTTTCCATTCACCACCTGCAAACTTTGGATTACACTTTCTGTGGATTGTATATACACCGGTGGACACTCACATTGGACTTATCAACACACTGGGATTCTTGGACTGTTTTTAGGGTATGGACAAATGAACTGTATTCTTTTAACAGCGTTTACCTCGTTTTATCGTGTTGTTTTAAAGTCTTTTATGTGAACCTTGTAAATAAACCAAATCTATTTAAACCAATCTTCTTTTATGTCTCATTCTTTTAACCACTAGTCATCTCTCACAGTTAAATCTGACCCCATTTTAGTCTTGTAACTCGGCTGATAAGGCCGATTGTTACACTTGGATGGGAGACCGCCTGGGAATACCAGGTGCTGTAAGCTTTTGCCTTTTCTTCACTATTTATATAATATGCTGGCTTTTACGGAGGCTGATCTTTAAATGGCCCACTTTTTGGAGCAACCCTCGCTTACCGCCATACCGCGCTGAGAGCGCCCGATCTCGTCTGATCTCGGAAGCTAAGCAGCGTCGGGCCTGTTTAGTACTTGGATGGGAGACCGCCTGGGAATACCAGGTGCTGTAAGCTTTTGCCTTTTCTTCACTATTTATATAATATGCTGGCTTTTACGGAGGCTGATCTTTAAATAGCCCACTTTTTGGAGCAGCCCTGGCTTACGGCCATACCGCGCTGAGAGCGCCCGATCTCGTCTGATCTCGGAAGCTAAGCAGCGTCGGGCCTGCTTAGTACTTGGATGGGAGACCGCCTGGGAATACCAGGTGCTGTAAGCTTTTGCCTTTTCTTCACTACTTATTTAAAATGCTGGCTTTTAGAAAGACGTGTTTTACCGCTCTATTTATTACAATCATTTAAATGTATTATAGAGTTTTAAGTGTTTTACATGTTTTTTAGGCCATTTTATTACTCTTAACATTTTAAGTGAGTGTGTGTCTTTAAAAAATGGATGGTTGGCCTGCCATGTGACTAGACACATAATAGGAAGCAGGAAGTACAACTGTATAAGAGAGCAGCATGACAAACAAAGGACAGTCACCAAACTGTTGGATTGAGGAGTTGCTAATTTTAGAGCTCACCTTTCCATTCACCACCTGCAAACTTTGGATTACACTTTCTGTGGATTGTATATACACCGGTGGAAACTCACATTGGACTTATCAACACACTGGGATTCTTGGACTGTTTTTAGGGTATGGACAAATAAACTGTATTCTTTTAACAGCGTTTACCTCATTTTATCGTGTTGTTTTAAAGTCTTTTATGTGAACCTTGTAAATAAACCAAATCTATTTAAACCAATCTTCTTTTATGTCTCATTCTTTTAACCACTAGTCATCTCTCACAGTTAAATCTGACCCCATTTTAGTCTTGTAACTCGGCCGATAAGGCCGATTGTTACACTTGGATGGGAGACCGCCTGGGAATACCAGGTGCTGTAAGCTTTTGCCTTTTCTTCACTATTTATATAATATGCTGGCTTTTAGAAAGACGTGTTTTACCGCTCTATTTATTACAATCATTTAAATGTATTATAGAGTTTTAAGTGTTTTACATGTTTTTTAGGCCATTTTATTACTCTTAACATTTTAAGTGAGTGTGTGTCTTTAAAAAATGGATGGTTGGCCTGCCATGTGACTAGACACATGACAGGAAGCAGGAAGTACAACTGTATAAGAGAGCAGCATGACAAACAAAGGACAGTCACCAAACTGTTGGATTGAGGAGTTGCTAATTTTAGAGCTCACCTTTCCATTCACCACCTGCAAACTTTGGATTACACTTTCTGTGGATTGTATATACACCGGTGGAAACTCACATTGGACTTATCAACACACTGGGATTCTTGGACTGTTTTTAGGGTATGGACAAATGAACTGTATTCTTTTAACAGCGTTTACCTCATTTTATCGTGTTGTTTTAAAGTCTTTTATGTGAACCTTGTAAATAAACCAAATCTATTTAAACCAATCTTCTTTTATGTCTCATTCTTTTAACCACTAGTCATCTCTCACAGTTAAATCTGACCCCATTTTAGTCTTGTAACTCGGCCGATAAGGCCGATTGTTACACTTGGATGGGAGACCGCCTGGGAATACCAGGTGCTGTAAGCTTTTGCCTTTTCTTCACTATTTATATAATATGCTGGCTTTTACGGAGGCTGATCTTTAAATAGCCCACTTTTTGGAGCAGCCCTCGCTTACGGCCATACCGCGCTGAGAGCGCCCGATCTCGTCTGATCTCGGAAGCTAAGCAGCGTCGGGCCTGCTTAGTACTTGGATGGGAGACCGCCTGGGAATACCAGGTGCTGTAAGCTTTTGCCTTTTCTTCACTATTTATATAATATGCTGGCTTTTAGAAAGACGTGTTTTACCGCTCTATTTATTACAATCATTTAAATGTATTATAGAGTTTTAAGTGTTTTACATGTTTTTTAGGCCATTTTATTACTCTTAACATTTTAAGTGAGTGTGTGTCTTTAAAAAATGGATGGTTGGCCTGCCATGTGACTAGACACATGACAGAAAGCAGGAAGTACAACTGTATAAGAGAGCAGCATGACAAACAAAGGACAGTCACCAAACTGTTGGATTGAGGAGTTGCTAATTTTAGAGCTCACCTTTCCATTCACCACCTGCAAACTTTGGATTACACTTTCTGTGGATTGTATATACACCGGTGGACACTCACATTGGACTTATCAACACACTGGGATTCTTGGACTGTTTTTAGGGTATGGACAAATGAACTGTATTCTTTTAACAGCGTTTACCTCGTTTTATCGTGTTGTTTTAAAGTCTTTTATGTGAACCTTGTAAATAAACCAAATCTATTTAAACCAATCTTCTTTTATGTCTCATTCTTTTAACCACTAGTCATCTCTCACAGTTAAATCTGACCCCATTTTAGTCTTGTAACTCGGCCGATAAGGCCGATTGTTACACTTGGATGGGAGACCGCCTGGGAATACCAGGTGCTGTAAGCTTTTGCCTTTTCTTCACTATTTATATAATATGCTGGCTTTTACGGAGGCTGATCTTTAAATGGCCCACTTTTTGGAGCAACCCTCGCTTACGGCCATACGGCGCTGAGAGCGCCCGATCTCGTCTGATCTCGGAAGCTAAGCAGCGTCGGGCCTGTTTAGTACTTGGATGGGAGACCGCCTGGGAATACCAGGTGCTGTAAGCTTTTGCCTTTTCTTCACTATTTATATAATATGCTGGCTTTTACGGAGGCTGATCTTTAAATAGCCCACTTTTTGGAGCAGCCCTGGCTTACGGCCATACCGCGCTGAGAGCGCCCGATCTCGTCTGATCTCGGAAGCTAAGCAGCGTCGGGCCTGCTTAGTACTTGGATGGGAGACCGCCTGGGAATACCAGGTGCTGTAAGCTTTTGCCTTTTCTTCACTACTTATTTAAAATGCTGGCTTTTAGAAAGACGTGTTTTACCGCTCTATTTATTACAATCATTTAAATGTATTATAGAGTTTTAAGTGTTTTACATGTTTTTTAGGCCATTTTATTACTCTTAACATTTTAAGTGAGTGTGTGTCTTTAAAAAATGGATGGTTGGCCTGCCATGTGACTAGACACATGATAGGAAGCAGGAAGTACAACTGTATAAGAGAGCAGCATGACAAACAAAGGACAGTCACCAAACTGTTGGATTGAGGAGTTGCTAATTTTAGAGCTCACCTTTCCATTCACCACCTGCAAACTTTGGATTACACTTTCTGTGGATTGTATATACACCGGTGGACACTCACATTGGACTTATCAACACACTGGGATTCTTGGACTGTTTTTAGGGTATGGACAAATGAACTGTATTCTTTTAACAGCGTTTACCTCGTTTTATCGTGTTGTTTTAAAGTCTTTTATGTGAACCTTGTAAATAAACCAAATCTATTTAAACCAATCTTCTTTTATGTCTCATTCTTTTAACCACTAGTCATCTCTCACAGTTAAATCTGACCCCATTTTAGTCTTGTAACTCGGCTGATAAGGCCGATTGTTACACTTGGATGGGAGACCGCCTGGGAATACCAGGTGCTGTAAGCTTTTGCCTTTTCTTCACTATTTATATAATATGCTGGCTTTTACGGAGGCTGATCTTTAAATAGCCCACTTTTTGGAGCAGCCCTGGCTTACGGCCATACCGCGCTGAGAGCGCCCGATCTCGTCTGATCTCGGAAGCTAAGCAGCGTCGGGCCTGCTTAGTACTTGGATGGGAGACCGCCTGGGAATACCAGGTGCTGTAAGCTTTTGCCTTTTCTTCACTATTTATATAATATGCTGGCTTTTACGGAGGCTGATCTTTAAATGGCCCACTTTTTGGAGCAGCCCTCGCTTACGGCCATACTGCGCTGAGAGCGCCCGATCTCGTCTGATCTCGGAAGCTAAGCAGCGTCGGGCCTGCTTAGTACTTGGATGGGAGACCGCCTGGGAATACCAGGTGCTGTAAGCTTTTGCCTTTTCTTCACTATTTATATAATATGCTGGCTTTTACGGAGGCTGATCTTTAAATAGCCCACTTTTTGGAGCAGCCCTCGCTTACGGCCATACTGCGCTGAGAGCGCCCGATCTCGTCTGATCTCGGAAGCTAAGCAGCGACGGGCCTGCTTAGTACTTGGATGGGAGACCGCCTGGGAATACCAGGTGCTGTAAGCTTTTGCCTTTTCTTCACTATTTATATAATATGCTGGCTTTTAGAAAGACGTGTTTTACCGCTCTATTTATTACAATCATTTAAATGTATTATAGAGTTTTAAGTGTTTTACATGTTTTTTAGGCCATTTTATTACTCTTAACATTTTAAGTGAGTGTGTGTCTTTAAAAAATGGATGGTTGGCCTGCCATGTGACTAGACACATGACAGAAAGCAGGAAGTACAACTGTATAAGAGAGCAGCATGACAAACAAAGGACAGTCACCAAACTGTTGGATTGAGGAGTTGCTAATTTTAGAGCTCACCTTTCCATTCACCACCTACAAACTTTGGATTACACTTTCTGTGGATTGTATATACACCGGTGGACACTCACATTGGACTTATCAACACACTGGGATTCTTGGACTGTTTTTAGGGTATGGACAAATGAACTGTATTCTTTTAACAGCGTTTACCTCGTTTTATCGTGTTGTTTTAAAGTCTTTTATGTGAACCTTGTAAATAAACCAAATCTATTTAAACCAATCTTCTTTTATGTCTCATTCTTTTAACCACTAGTCATCTCTCACAGTTAAATCTGACCCCATTTAAGTCTTGTAACTCGGCTGATAAGGCCGATTGTTACACTTGGATGGGAGACCGCCTGGGAATACCAGGTGCTGTAAGCTTTTGCCTTTTCTTCACTATTTATATAATATGCTGGCTTTTACGGAGGCTGATCTTTAAATGGCCCACTTTTTGGAGCAGCCCTCGCTTACGGCCATACCGCGCTGAGAGCGCCCGATCTCGTCTGATCTCGGAAGCTAAACAGCGTCGGGCCTGTTTAGTACTTGGATGGGAGACCGCCTGGGAATACCAGGTGCTGTAAGCTTTTGTCTTTTCTTCACTATTTATATAATATGCTGGCTTTTACGGAGGCTGATCTTTAAATAGCCCACTTTTTGGAGCAGCCCTGGCTTACGGCCATACCGCGCTGAGAGCGCCCGATCTCGTCTGATCTCGGAAGCTAAGCAGCGTCGGGCCTGCTTAGTACTTGGATGGGAGACCGCCTGGGAATACCAGGTGCTGTAAGCTTTTGTCTTTTCTTCACTATTTATATAATATGCTGGCTTTTAGAAAGACGTGTTTTACCGCTCTATTTATTACAATCATTTAAATGTATTATAGAGTTTTAAGTGTTTTACATGTTTTTTAGGCCATTTTATTACTCTTAACATTTTAAGTGAGTGTGTGTCTTTAAAAAATGGATGGTTGGCCTGCCATGTGACTAGACACATGACAGGAAGCAGGAAGTACAACTGTATAAGAGAGCAGCATGACAAACAAAGGACAGTCACCAAACTGTTGGATTGAGGAGTTGCTAATTTTAGAGCTCACCTTTCCATTCACCACCTGCAAACTTTGGATTACACTTTCTGTGGATTGTATATACACCGGTGGACACTCACATTGGACTTATCAACACACTGGGATTCTTGGACTGTTTTTAGGGTATGGACAAATGAACTGTATTCTTTTAACAGCGTTTACCTCATTTTATCGTGTTGTTTTAAAGTCTTTTATGTGAACCTTGTAAATAAACCAAATCTATTTAAACCAATCTTCTTTTATGTCTCATTCTTTTAACCACTAGTCATCTCTCACAGTTAAATCTGACCCCATTTTAGTCTTGTAACTCGGCCGATAAGGCCGATTGTTACACTTGGATGGGAGACCGCCTGGGAATACCAGGTGCTGTAAGCTTTTGCCTTTTCTTCACTATTTATATAATATGCTGGCTTTTACGGAGGCTGATCTTTAAATGGCCCACTTTTTGGAGCAACCCTCGCTTACGGCCATACCGCGCTGAGAGCGCCCGATCTCGTCTGATCTCGGAAGCTAAGCAGCGTCGGGCCTGTTTAGTACTTGGATGGGAGACCGCCTGGGAATACCAGGTGCTGTAAGCTTTTGCCTTTTCTTCACTATTTATATAATATGCTGGCTTTTACGGAGGCTGATCTTTAAATAGCCCACTTTTTGGAGCAGCCCTCGCTTACGGCCATACTGCGCTGAGAGCGCCCGATCTCGTCTGATCTCGGAAGCTAAGCAGCGTCGGGCCTGCTTAGTACTTGGATGGGAGACCGCCTGGGAATACCAGGTGCTGTAAGCTTTTGCCTTTTCTTCACTACTTATTTAAAATGCTGGCTTTTAGAAAGACGTGTTTTACCGCTCTATTTATTACAATCATTTAAATGTATTATAGAGTTTTAAGTGTTTTACATGTTTTTAGGCCATTTTATTACTCTTAACATTTTAAGTGAGTGTGTGTCTTTAAAAAATGGATGGTTGGCCTGCCATGTGACTAGACACATGATAGGAAGCAGGAAGTACAACTGTATAAGAGAGCAGCATGACAAACAAAGGACAGTCACCAAACTGTTGGATTGAGGAGTTGCTAATTTTAGAGCTCACCTTTCCATTCACCACCTGCAAACTTTGGATTACACTTTCTGTGGATTGTATATACACCGGTGGAAACTCACATTGGACTTATCAACACACTGGGATTCTTGGACTGTTTTTAGGGTATGGACAAATAAACTGTATTCTTTTAACAGCGTTTACCTCATTTTATCGTGTTGTTTTAAAGTCTTTTATGTGAACCTTGTAAATAAACCAAATCTATTTAAACCAATCTTCTTTTATGTCTCATTCTTTTAACCACTAGTCATCTCTCACAGTTAAATCTGACCCCATTTTAGTCTTGTAACTCGGCCGATAAGGCCGATTGTTACACTTGGATGGGAGACCGCCTGGGAATACCAGGTGCTGTAAGCTTTTGCCTTTTCTTCACTATTTATATAATATGCTGGCTTTTACGGAGGCTGATCTTTAAATGGCCCACTTTTTGGAGCAACCCTCGCTTACGGCCATACCGCGCTGAGAGCGCCCGATCTCGTCTGATCTCGGAAGCTAAGCAGCGTCGGGCCTGTTTAGTACTTGGATGGGAGACCGCCTGGGAATACCAGGTGCTGTAAGCTTTTGCCTTTTCTTCACTATTTATATAATATGCTGGCTTTCACGGAGGCTGATCTTTAAATAGCCCACTTTTTGGAGCAGCCCTGGCTTACGGCCATACCGCGCTGAGAGCGCCCGATCTCGTCTGATCTCGGAAGCTAAGCAGCGTCGGGCCTGCTTAGTACTTGGATGGGAGACCGCCTGGGAATACCAGGTGCTGTAAGCTTTTGCCTTTTCTTCACTACTTATTTAAAATGCTGGCTTTTAGAAAGACGTGTTTTACCGCTCTATTTATTACAATCATTTAAATGTATTATAGAGTTTTAAGTGTTTTACATGTTTTTTAGGCCATTTTATTACTCTTAACATTTTAAGTGAGTGTGTGTCTTTAAAAAATGGATGGTTGGCCTGCCATGTGACTAGACACATGATAGGAAGCAGGAAGTACAACTGTATAAGAGAGCAGCATGACAAACAAAGGACAGTCACCAAACTGTTGGATTGAGGAGTTGCTAATTTTAGAGCTCACCTTTCCATTCACCACCTGCAAACTTTGGATTACACTTTCTGTGGATTGTATATACACCGGTGGACACTCACATTGGACTTATCAACACACTGGGATTCTTGGACTGTTTTTAGGGTATGGACAAATGAACTGTATTCTTTTAACAGCGTTTACCTCGTTTTATCGTGTTGTTTTAAAGTCTTTTATGTGAACCTTGTAAATAAACCAAATCTATTTAAACCAATCTTCTTTTATGTCTCATTCTTTTAACCACTAGTCATCTCTCACAGTTAAATCTGACCCCATTTTAGTCTTGTAACTCGGCTGATAAGGCCGATTGTTACACTTGGATGGGAGACCGCCTGGGAATACCAGGTGCTGTAAGCTTTTGCCTTTTCTTCACTATTTATATAATATGCTGGCTTTTACGGAGGCTGATCTTTAAATAGCCCACTTTTTGGAGCAGCCCTCGCTTACGGCCATACCGTGCTGAGAGCGCCCGATCTCGTCTGATCTCGGAAGCTAAGCAGCGTCGGGCCTGCTTAGTACTTGGGTGGGAGACCGCCTGGGAATACCAGGTGCTGTAAGCTTTTGCCTTTTCTTCACTATTTATATAATATGCTGGCTTTTAGAAAGACGTGTTTTACCGCTCTATTTATTACAATCATTTAAATGTATTATAGAGTTTTAAGTGTTTTACATGTTTTTTAGGCCCTTTTATTACTCTTAACATTTTAAGTGAGTGTGTGTCTTTAAAAAATGGATGGTTGGCCTGCCATGTGACTAGACACATGACAGGAAGCAGGAAGTACAACTGTATAAGAGAGCAGCATGACAAACAAAGGACAGTCACCAAACTGTTGGATTGAGGAGTTGCTAATTTTAGAGCTCACCTTTCCATTCACCACCTGCAAACTTTGGATTACACTTTCTGTGGATTGTATATACACCGGTGGACACTCACATTGGACTTATCAACACACTGGGATTCTTGGACTGTTTTTAGGGTATGGACAAATGAACTGTATTCTTTTAACAGCGTTTACCTCGTTTTATCGTGTTGTTTTAAAGTCTTTTATGTGAACCTTGTAAATAAACCAAATCTATTTAAACCAATCTTCTTTTATGTCTCATTCTTTTAACCACTAGTCATCTCTCACAGTTAAATCTGACCCCATTTTAGTCTTGTAACTCGGCCGATAAGGCCGATTGTTACACTTGGATGGGAGACCGCCTGGGAATACCAGGTGCTGTAAGCTTTTGCCTTTTCTTCACTATTTATATAATATGCTGGCTTTTACGGAGGCTGATCTTTAAATAGCCCACTTTTTGGAGCAGCCCTCGCTTACGGCCATACCGCGCTGAGAGCGCCCGATCTCGTCTGATCTCGGAAGCTAAACAGCGTCGGGCCTGCTTAGTACTTGGATGGGAGACCGCCTGGGAATACCAGGTGCTGTAAGCTTTTGCCTTTTCTTCACTATTTATATAATATGCTGGCTTTTACGGAGGCTGATCTTTAAATGGCCCACTTTTTGGAGCAGCCCTCGCTTACGGCCATACTGCGCTGAGAGCGCCCGATCTCGTCTGATCTCGGAAGCTAAGCAGCGTCGGGCCTGCTTAGTACTTGGATGGGAGACCGCCTGGGAATACCAGGTGCTGTAAGCTTTTGCCTTTTCTTCACTATTTATATAATATGCTGGCTTTTACGGAGGCTGATCTTTAAATAGCCCACTTTTTGGAGCAGCCCTCGCTTACGGCCATACTGCGCTGAGAGCGCCCGATCTCGTCTGATCTCGGAAGCTAAGCAGCGACGGGCCTGCTTAGTACTTGGATGGGAGACCGCCTGGGAATACCAGGTGCTGTAAGCTTTTGCCTTTTCTTCACTATTTATATAATATGCTGGCTTTTAGAAAGATGTGTTTTACCGCTCTATTTATTACAATCATTTAAATGTATTATAGAGTTTTAAGTGTTTTACATGTTTTTTAGGCCATTTTATTACTCTTAACATTTTAAGTGAGTGTGTGTCTTTAAAAAATGGATGGTTGGCCTGCCATGTGACTAGACACATGACAGAAAGCAGGAAGTACAACTGTATAAGAGAGCAGCATGACAAACAAAGGACAGTCACCAAACTGTTGGATTGAGGAGTTGCTAATTTTAGAGCTCACCTTTCCATTCACCACCTACAAACTTTGGATTACACTTTCTGTGGATTGTATATACACCGGTGGACACTCACATTGGACTTATCAACACACTGGGATTCTTGGACTGTTTTTAGGGTATGGACAAATGAACTGTATTCTTTTAACAGCGTTTACGTCGTTTTATCGTGTTGTTTTAAAGTCTTTTATGTGAACCTTGTAAATAAACCAAATCTATTTAAACCAATCTTCTTTTATGTCTCATTCTTTTAACCACTAGTCATCTCTCACAGTTAAATCTGACCCCATTTAAGTCTTGTAACTCGGCTGATAAGGCCGATTGTTACACTTGGATGGGAGACCGCCTGGGAATACCAGGTGCTGTAAGCTTTTGCCTTTTCTTCACTATTTATATAATATGCTGGCTTTTACGGAGGCTGATCTGTAAATGGCCCACTTTTTGGAGCAGCCCTCGCTTACGGCCATACCGCGCTGAGAGCGCCCGATCTCGTCTGATCTCGGAAGCTAAACAGCGTCGGGCCTGTTTAGTACTTGGATGGGAGACCGCCTGGGAATACCAGGTGCTGTAAGCTTTTGTCTTTTCTTCACTATTTATATAATATGCTGGCTTTTACGGAGGCTGATCTTTAAATAGCCCACTTTTTGGAGCAGCCTTGGCTTACGGCCATACCGCGCTGAGAGCGCCCGATCTCGTCTGATCTCGGAAGCTAAGCAGCGTCGGGCCTGCTTAGTACTTGGATGGGAGACCGCCTGGGAATACCAGGTGCTGTAAGCTTTTGTCTTTTCTTCACTATTTATATAATATGCTGGCTTTTAGAAAGACGTGTTTTACCGCTCTATTTATTACAATCATTTAAATGTATTATAGAGTTTTAAGTGTTTTACATGTTTTTTAGGCCATTTTATTACTCTTAACATTTTAAGTGAGTGTGTGTCTTTAAAAAATGGATGGTTGGCCTGCCATGTGACTAGACACATGACAGGAAGCAGGAAGTACAACTGTATAAGAGAGCAGCATGACAAACAAAGGACAGTCACCAAACTGTTGGATTGAGGAGTTGCTAATTTTAGAGCTCACCTTTCCATTCACCACCTGCAAACTTTGGATTACACTTTCTGTGGATTGTATATACACCGGTGGACACTCACATTGGACTTATCAACACACTGGGATTCTTGGACTGTTTTTAGGGTATGGACAAATGAACTGTATTCTTTTAACAACGTTTACCTCATTTTATCGTGTTGTTTTAAAGTCTTTTATGTGAACCTTGTAAATAAACCAAATCTATTTAAACCAATCTTCTTTTATGTCTCATTCTTTTAACCACTAGTCATCTCTCACAGTTAAATCTGACCCCATTTTAGTCTTGTAACTCGGCCGATAAGGCCGATTGTTACACTTGGATGGGAGACCGCCTGGGAATACCAGGTGCTGTAAGCTTTTGCCTTTTCTTCACTATTTATATAATATGCTGGCTTTTACGGAGGCTGATCTTTAAATAGCCCACTTTTTGGAGCAGCCCTCGCTTACGGCCATACCGCGCTGAGAGCGCCCGATCTCGTCTGATCTCGGAAGCTAAGCAGCGTCGGGCCTGCTTAGTACTTGGATGGGAGACCGCCTGGGAATACCAGGTGCTGTAAGCTTTTGCCTTTTCTTCACTATTTATATAATATGCTGGCTTTTAGAAAGACGTGTTTTACCGCTCTATTTATTACAATCATTTAAATGTATTATAGAGTTTTAAGTGTTTTACATGTTTTTTAGGCCATTTTATTACTCTTAACATTTTAAGTGAGTGTGTGTCTTTAAAAAATGGATGGTTGGCCTGCCATGTGACTAGACACATGACAGAAAGCAGGAAGTACAACTGTATAAGAGAGCAGCATGACAAACAAAGGACAGTCACCAAACTGTTGGATTGAGGAGTTGCTAATTTTAGAGCTCACCTTTCCATTCACCACCTGCAAACTTTGGATTACACTTTCTGTGGATTGTATATACACCGGTGGACACTCACATTGGACTTATCAACACACTGGGATTCTTGGACTGTTTTTAGGGTATGGACAAATGAACTGTATTCTTTTAACAGCGTTTACCTCGTTTTATCGTGTTGTTTTAAAGTCTTTTATGTGAACCTTGTAAATAAACCAAATCTATTTAAACCAATCTTCTTTTATGTCTCATTCTTTTAACCACTAGTCATCTCTCACAGTTAAATCTGACCCCATTTTAGTCTTGTAACTCGGCCGATAAGGCCGATTGTTACACTTGGATGGGAGACCGCCTGGGAATACCAGGTGCTGTAAGCTTTTGCCTTTTCTTCACTATTTATATAATATGCTGGCTTTTACGGAGGCTGATCTTTAAATGGCCCACTTTTTGGAGCAACCCTCGCTTACCGCCATACCGCGCTGAGAGCGCCCGATCTCGTCTGATCTCGGAAGCTAAGCAGCGTCGGGCCTGTTTAGTACTTGGATGGGAGACCGCCTGGGAATACCAGGTGCTGTAAGCTTTTGCCTTTTCTTCACTATTTATATAATATGCTGGCTTTTACGGAGGCTGATCTTTAAATAGCCCACTTTTTGGAGCAGCCCTGGCTTACGGCCATACCGCGCTGAGAGCGCCCGATCTCGTCTGATCTTGGAAGCTAAGCAGCGTCGGGCCTGCTTAGTACTTGGATGGGAGACCGCCTGGGAATACCAGGTGCTGTAAGCTTTTGCCTTTTCTTCACTACTTATTTAAAATGCTGGCTTTTAGAAAGACGTGTTTTACCGCTCTATTTATTACAATCATTTAAATGTATTATAGAGTTTTAAGTGTTTTACATGTTTTTTAGGCCATTTTATTACTCTTAACATTTTAAGTGAGTGTGTGTCTTTAACCCTCTGGGGCCCGGGGGTGTTTTGGGGCCCTGAAGAAGTTTTGACATGCCTTGACATTTGTGCTTTTTTCAGTATGTTAAAAACATATTAATATCCTAAATCTAAATACATTGTATTTAGCACAAATTGGACTACAAAAATATGTAAGCAACATGAATGTACACTTTTAAGTTTTTGAGAAAACAATGTTTATGCGTGCATTTTGAAAAACTAAATTTTTGAAGTCACTGAAATAAGGTCATCTAACACATAGAGAATATTTATTCTCGGGACTTTCGAGAATTGGATGTGGTAGGCTTGGTTTTTTTCTACCAAATGATGTGAAAATCATCTAGTTCACTTGTTTTCACAAAACAGTATATAGATTTAAATTTTTGAAGACACTTTTTGTTTAGAGTGGCTGTATGCGAGAAGGCGTGAATGATCATGAATAATGCTGTGATTTACACCTGAGAAGACAAAGACCTGCATAATGAGCCGCATAATGAGCCATTCAGTCGGATGTTGACTGAGAGGAAACAACAGAAAGAATAAAGGAAAAATGAAAGGACAAAATACATATATATTTAGTTTGAAGCGTATTTTGAATATATTTAACTATCACACAAAATAACTTGTCTTTCACTTGTGAGTGCAGTTAAACTTTTTATTAGGAACAAAAGTAATAAACACAGAAGTCAAGATGTCGAGGGTGCAATATCCAAATCACTTGCAGGAAACTTGAACACAGGAAAACGGGGAACAGCAGAAACTGCAAAGAAAACAAGTAGATGTGAGCAACACAATGATCTGACAAAGACAGAGCTAACATGGAGAAAACACATACACTACCAGCCAAACTTTTTATTATTAAAAGTTTTTTTTTTTTTTAAGTGAGCAGTTTTTTTTACATAGTAAACCTATTTCACAAAATTAGATAATTATTTTTCTTTAAAAAAGTACCTTTGACTGGTAGTGTATAGCATAGGCGTATAACAGTTAGGTGCAAATAAAACAGTGTGAGATAAATACAGGTGTAAGGTTTGTAATGAAGTGATACAGGAGAAACCATACATCTTCTACCTTTCATACAGATTACTTAAAAAGAGAATAGTAGTTTTTTATTTGAATTGGTTTATGTAAAAGTAAACATTTCAAGCTTTCTACAAGTAAATGCATTATGTCTGTGAGGCACGTAATCACTTAGATTTAGGTTTCATGCACGTTAGTTTCATGTATGTGTCTGTGTAAAGATATAACAGACAGTGAAGGCAGAGCGCGTGCCCTGACTGTTTTCTTATTTTCATAAAAGCACAGTGTATACAAATAAAAATATACCCTCTACAGTTTCGAATGATGTATTGGTTGTATTTGTACGATCAAAACTGACGGAGAATTTTACATTCTTTTCGGAGTTATTACAAAAGCGTGCCTCAAATGCGCCAGCGCGTTTTTCGACCAAAGTTGAAACATCCTGTCATCATGAGACATTTAGATGCAGTGAAATGAAACATACTTTATAATGTTTCACTTGCTGTAGTCAGGAAATACAGTTGGCAAAAAGTCTTAACTGGTAAAATGTGTGCACATTCTGTCACAGTAACAACTTACAAATATAAAAGAAAAAAACTTACTTGTGTAAATATCTCATCTGCTGGTTCACGCTGTGTCTCATATAATGTTCATCTTCTGAAGTAAGTTTTATTCCTGACAGCCCATCTTCTTCCAGAAAGGACTAACTTGAAAGAAAAGAAACTGCTTTCTCCTTTGTTTACCGTGATGTGGGCGTCTACTTTTGGCGCGGCGCCCTCACATGGACGATTTGAATATGAAAGACTGGAATCGCTCTTGGGCGTGATCTAATTAAAACTAATGAAGCAGACAAGAGAGACTGGACATCGTGTTGGTTTCATACGGATTACTTTATCACAGAATATTTGATTTCAATAAACATTACTTTATTTGAAAGTATAGATATCAAGCTTTCTCTAGACATATTGCTCATGTCTCTGTGTTGTGTATTGGCTGAGTTATAGTCTATTTTAATGACGCGTTTCTGAATGAAGATCACGGAGATCAACGCGGCAGACAGCACACCCTTTTTGTTTTCTTTATTTTGTAAAATCACAATATTTTTTTGGTTTTGTGAGTATATACAAATAAAAGTAGACCCTTTACAGATTCGATTGATGTACTGCTTTTATCTGTACAATCAGAAATGACCGAGTAATTGAAGTTCCTTTTGGGAAACTGCCACAAAACGCGTATACGCGTGTTTGGACCCCAGGGGGTTAAAAAATGGATGGTTGGCCTGCCATGTGACTAGACACATGATAGGAAGCAGGAAGTACAACTGTATAAGAGAGCAGCATGACAAACAAAGGACAGTCACCAAACTGTTGGATTGAGGAGTTGCTAATTTTAGAGCTCACCTTTCCATTCACCACCTGCAAACTTTGGATTACACTTTCTGTGGATTGTATATACACCGGTGGAAACTCACATTGGACTTATCAACACACTGGGATTCTTGGACTGTTTTTAGGGTATGGACAAATAAACTGTATTCTTTTAACAGCGTTTACCTCATTTTATCGTGTTGTTTTAAAGTCTTTTATGTGAACCTTGTAAATAAACCAAATCTATTTAAACCAATCTTCTTTTATGTCTCATTCTTTTAACCACTAGTCATCTCTCACAGTTAAATCTGACCCCATTTTAGTCTTGTAACTCGGCCGATAAGGCCGATTGTTACACTTGGATGGGAGACCGCCTGGGAATACCAGGTGCTGTAAGCTTTTGCCTTTTCTTCACTATTTATATAATATGCTGGCTTTTACGGAGGCTGATCTTTAAATAGCCCACTTTTTGGAGCAGCCCTCGCTTACGGCCATACTGCGCTGAGAGCGCCCGATCTCGTCTGATCTCGGAAGCTAAGCAGCGACGGGCCTGCTTAGTACTTGGATGGGAGACCGCCTGGGAATACCAGGTGCTGTAAGCTTTTGCCTTTTCTTCACTATTTATATAATATGCTGGCTTTTAGAAAGACGTGTTTTACCGCTCTATTTATTACAATCATTTAAATGTATTATAGAGTTTTAAGTGTTTTACATGTTTTTTAGGCCATTTTATTACTCTTAACATTTTAAGTGAGTGTGTGTCTTTAAAAAATGGATGGTTGGCCTGCCATGTGACTAGACACATGACAGAAAGCAGGAAGTACAACTGTATAAGAGAGCAGCATGACAAACAAAGGACAGTCACCAAACTGTTGGATTGAGGAGTTGCTAATTTTAGAGCTCACCTTTCCATTCACCACCTACAAACTTTGGATTACACTTTCTGTGGATTGTATATACACCGGTGGACACTCACATTGGACTTATCAACACACTGGGATTCTTGGACTGTTTTTAGGGTATGGACAAATGAACTGTATTCTTTTAACAGCGTTTACGTCGTTTTATCGTGTTGTTTTAAAGTCTTTTATGTGAACCTTGTAAATAAACCAAATCTATTTAAACCAATCTTCTTTTATGTCTCATTCTTTTAACCACTAGTCATCTCTCACAGTTAAATCTGACCCCATTTAAGTCTTGTAACTCGGCTGATAAGGCCGATTGTTACACTTGGATGGGAGACCGCCTGGGAATACCAGGTGCTGTAAGCTTTTGCCTTTTCTTCACTATTTATATAATATGCTGGCTTTTACGGAGGCTGATCTGTAAATGGCCCACTTTTTGGAGCAGCCCTCGCTTACGGCCATACCGCGCTGAGAGCGCCCGATCTCGTCTGATCTCGGAAGCTAAACAGCGTCGGGCCTGTTTAGTACTTGGATGGGAGACCGCCTGGGAATACCAGGTGCTGTAAGCTTTTGTCTTTTCTTCACTATTTATATAATATGCTGGCTTTTACGGAGGCTGATCTTTAAATAGCCCACTTTTTGGAGCAGCCCTGGCTTACGGCCATACCGCGCTGAGAGCGCCCGATCTCGTCTGATCTCGGAAGCTAAGCAGCGTCGGGCCTGCTTAGTACTTGGATGGGAGACCGCCTGGGAATACCAGGTGCTGTAAGCTTTTGCCTTTTCTTCACTATTTATATAATATGCTGGCTTTTAGAAAGACGTGTTTTACCGCTCTATTTATTACAATCATTTAAATGTATTATAGAGTTTTAAGTGTTTTACATGTTTTTTAGGCCATTTTATTACTCTTAACATTTTAAGTGAGTGTGTGTCTTTAAAAAATGGATGGTTGGCCTGCCATGTGACTAGACACATGACAGGAAGCAGGAAGTACAACTGTATAAGAGAGCAGCATGACAAACAAAGGACAGTCACCAAACTGTTGGATTGAGGAGTTGCTAATTTTAGAGCTCACCTTTCCATTCACCACCTGCAAACTTTGGATTACACTTTCTGTGGATTGTATATACACCGGTGGACACTCACATTGGACTTATCAACACACTGGGATTCTTGGACTGTTTTTAGGGTATGGACAAATGAACTGTATTCTTTTAACAGCGTTTACCTCATTTTATCGTGTTGTTTTAAAGTCTTTTATGTGAACCTTGTAAATAAACCAAATCTATTTAAACCAATCTTCTTTTATGTCTCATTCTTTTAACCACTAGTCATCTCTCACAGTTAAATCTGACCCCATTTTAGTCTTGTAACTCGGCCGATAAGGCCGATTGTTACACTTGGATGGGAGACCGCCTGGGAATACCAGGTGCTGTAAGCTTTTGCCTTTTCTTCACTATTTATATAATATGCTGGCTTTTACGGAGGCTGATCTTTAAATAGCCCACTTTTTGGAGCAGCCCTCGCTTACGGCCATACCGCGCTGAGAGCGCCCGATCTCGTCTGATCTCGGAAGCTAAGCAGCGTCGGGCCTGCTTAGTACTTGGATGGGAGACCGCCTGGGAATACCAGGTGCTGTAAGCTTTTGCCTTTTCTTCACTATTTATATAATATGCTGGCTTTTAGAAAGACGTGTTTTACCGCTCTATTTATTACAATCATTTAAATGTATTATAGAGTTTTAAGTGTTTTACATGTTTTTTAGGCCATTTTATTACTCTTAACATTTTAAGTGAGTGTGTGTCTTTAAAAAATGGATGGTTGGCCTGCCATGTGACTAGACACATGACAGAAAGCAGGAAGTACAACTGTATAAGAGAGCAGCATGACAAACAAAGGACAGTCACCAAACTGTTGGATTGAGGAGTTGCTAATTTTAGAGCTCACCTTTCCATTCACCACCTGCAAACTTTGGATTACACTTTCTGTGGATTGTATATACACCGGTGGACACTCACATTGGACTTATCAACACACTGGGATTCTTGGACTGTTTTTAGGGTATGGACAAATGAACTGTATTCTTTTAACAGCGTTTACCTCGTTTTATCGTGTTGTTTTAAAGTCTTTTATGTGAACCTTGTAAATAAACCAAATCTATTTAAACCAATCTTCTTTTATGTCTCATTCTTTTAACCACTAGTCATCTCTCACAGTTAAATCTGACCCCATTTTAGTCTTGTAACTCGGCCGATAAGGCCGATTGTTACACTTGGATGGGAGACCGCCTGGGAATACCAGGTGCTGTAAGCTTTTGCCTTTTCTTCACTATTTATATAATATGCTGGCTTTTACGGAGGCTGATCTTTAAATGGCCCACTTTTTGGAGCAACCCTCGCTTACCGCCATACCGCGCTGAGAGCGCCCGATCTCGTCTGATCTCGGAAGCTAAGCAGCGTCGGGCCTGTTTAGTACTTGGATGGGAGACCGCCTGGGAATACCAGGTGCTGTAAGCTTTTGCCTTTTCTTCACTATTTATATAATATGCTGGCTTTTACGGAGGCTGATCTTTAAATAGCCCACTTTTTGGAGCAGCCCTGGCTTACGGCCATACCGCGCTGAGAGCGCCCGATCTCGTCTGATCTTGGAAGCTAAGCAGCGTCGGGCCTGCTTAGTACTTGGATGGGAGACCGCCTGGGAATACCAGGTGCTGTAAGCTTTTGCCTTTTCTTCACTACTTATTTAAAATGCTGGCTTTTAGAAAGACGTGTTTTACCGCTCTATTTATTACAATCATTTAAATGTATTATAGAGTTTTAAGTGTTTTACATGTTTTTTAGGCCATTTTATTACTCTTAACATTTTAAGTGAGTGTGTGTCTTTAAAAAATGGATGGTTGGCCTGCCATGTGACTAGACACATGATAGGAAGCAGGAAGTACAACTGTATAAGAGAGCAGCATGACAAACAAAGGACAGTCACCAAACTGTTGGATTGAGGAGTTGCTAATTTTAGAGCTCACCTTTCCATTCACCACCTGCAAACTTTGGATTACACTTTCTGTGGATTGTATATACACCGGTGGAAACTCACATTGGACTTATCAACACACTGGGATTCTTGGACTGTTTTTAGGGTATGGACAAATAAACTGTATTCTTTTAACAGCGTTTACCTCATTTTATCGTGTTGTTTTAAAGTCTTTTATGTGAACCTTGTAAATAAACCAAATCTATTTAAACCAATCTTCTTTTATGTCTCATTCTTTTAACCACTAGTCATCTCTCACAGTTAAATCTGACCCCATTTTAGTCTTGTAACTCGGCCGATAAGGCCGATTGTTACACTTGGATGGGAGACCGCCTGGGAATACCAGGTGCTGTAAGCTTTTGCCTTTTCTTCACTATTTATATAATATGCTGGCTTTTACGGAGGCTGATCTTTAAATAGCCCACTTTTTGGAGCAGCCCTGGCTTACGGCCATACCGCGCTGAGAGCGCCCGATCTCGTCTGATCTCGGAAGCTAAGCAGCGTCGGGCCTGCTTAGTACTTGGTTGGGAGACCGCCTGGGAATACCAGGTGCTGTAAGCTTTTGCCTTTTCTTCACTATTTATATAATATGCTGGCTTTTACGGAGGCTGATCTTTAAATGGCCCACTTTTTGGAGCAGCCCTCGCTTACGGCCATACTGCGCTGAGAGCGCCCGATCTCGTCTGATCTCGGAAGCTAAGCAGCGTCGGGCCTGCTTAGTACTTGGATGGGAGACCGCCTGGGAATACCAGGTGCTGTAAGCTTTTGCCTTTTCTTCACTATTTATATAATATGCTGGCTTTTACGGAGGCTGATCTTTAAATAGCCCACTTTTTGGAGCAGCCCTCGCTTACGGCCATACTGCGCTGAGAGCGCCCGATCTCGTCTGATCTCGGAAGCTAAGCAGCGACGGGCCTGCTTAGTACTTGGATGGGAGACCGCCTGGGAATACCAGGTGCTGTAAGCTTTTGCCTTTTCTTCACTATTTATATAATATGCTGGCTTTTAGAAAGACGTGTTTTACCGCTCTATTTATTACAATCATTTAAATGTATTATAGAGTTTTAAGTGTTTTACATGTTTTTTAGGCCATTTTATTACTCTTAACATTTTAAGTGAGTGTGTGTCTTTAAAAAATGGATGGTTGGCCTGCCATGTGACTAGACACATGACAGAAAGCAGGAAGTACAACTGTATAAGAGAGCAGCATGACAAACAAAGGACAGTCACCAAACTGTTGGATTGAGGAGTTGCTAATTTTAGAGCTCACCTTTCCATTCACCACCTACAAACTTTGGATTACACTTTCTGTGGATTGTATATACACCGGTGGACACTCACATTGGACTTATCAACACACTGGGATTCTTGGACTGTTTTTAGGGTATGGACAAATGAACTGTATTCTTTTAACAGCGTTTACGTCGTTTTATCGTGTTGTTTTAAAGTCTTTTATGTGAACCTTGTAAATAAACCAAATCTATTTAAACCAATCTTCTTTTATGTCTCATTCTTTTAACCACTAGTCATCTCTCACAGTTAAATCTGACCCCATTTAAGTCTTGTAACTCGGCTGATAAGGCCGATTGTTACACTTGGATGGGAGACCGCCTGGGAATACCAGGTGCTGTAAGCTTTTGCCTTTTCTTCACTATTTATATAATATGCTGGCTTTTACGGAGGCTGATCTGTAAATGGCCCACTTTTTGGAGCAGCCCTCGCTTACGGCCATACCGCGCTGAGAGCGCCCGATCTCGTCTGATCTCGGAAGCTAAACAGCGTCGGGCCTGTTTAGTACTTGGATGGGAGACCGCCTGGGAATACCAGGTGCTGTAAGCTTTTGTCTTTTCTTCACTATTTATATAATATGCTGGCTTTTACGGAGGCTGATCTTTAAATAGCCCACTTTTTGGAGCAGCCCTGGCTTACGGCCATACCGCGCTGAGAGCGCCCGATCTCGTCTGATCTCGGAAGCTAAGCAGCGTCGGGCCTGCTTAGTACTTGGATGGGAGACCGCCTGGGAATACCAGGTGCTGTAAGCTTTTGTCTTTTCTTCACTATTTATATAATATGCTGGCTTTTAGAAAGACGTGTTTTACCGCTCTATTTATTACAATCATTTAAATGTATTATAGAGTTTTAAGTGTTTTACATGTTTTTTAGGCCATTTTATTACTCTTAACATTTTAAGTGAGTGTGTGTCTTTAAAAAATGGATGGTTGGCCTGCCATGTGACTAGACACATGACAGGAAGCAGGAAGTACAACTGTATAAGAGAGCAGCATGACAAACAAAGGACAGTCACCAAACTGTTGGATTGAGGAGTTGCTAAATTTAGAGCTCACCTTTCCATTCACCACCTGCAAACTTTGGATTACACTTTCTGTGGATTGTATATACACCGGTGGACACTCACATTGGACTTATCAACACACTGGGATTCTTGGACTGTTTTTAGGGTATGGACAAATGAACTGTATTCTTTTAACAGCGTTTACCTCATTTTATCGTGTTGTTTTAAAGTCTTTTATGTGAACCTTGTAAATAAACCAAATCTATTTAAACCAATCTTCTTTTATGTCTCATTCTTTTAACCACTAGTCATCTCTCACAGTTAAATCTGACCCCATTTTAGTCTTGTAACTCGGCCGATAAGGCCGATTGTTACACTTGGATGGGAGACCGCCTGGGAATACCAGGTGCTGTAAGCTTTTGCCTTTTCTTCACTATTTATATAATATGCTGGCTTTTACGGAGGCTGATCTTTAAATAGCCCACTTTTTGGAGCAGCCCTCGCTTACGGCCATACCGCGCTGAGAGCGCCCGATCTCGTCTGATCTCGGAAGCTAAGCAGCGTCGGGCCTGCTTAGTACTTGGATGGGAGACCGCCTGGGAATACCAGGTGCTGTAAGCTTTTGCCTTTTCTTCACTATTTATATAATATGCTGGCTTTTAGAAAGACGTGTTTTACCGCTCTATTTATTACAATCATTTAAATGTATTATAGAGTTTTAAGTGTTTTACATGTTTTTTAGGCCATTTTATTACTCTTAACATTTTAAGTGAGTGTGTGTCTTTAAAAAATGGATGGTTGGCCTGCCATGTGACTAGACACATGACAGAAAGCAGGAAGTACAACTGTATAAGAGAGCAGCATGACAAACAAAGGACAGTCACCAAACTGTTGGATTGAGGAGTTGCTAATTTTAGAGCTCACCTTTCCATTCACCACCTGCAAACTTTGGATTACACTTTCTGTGGATTGTATATACACCGGTGGACACTCACATTGGACTTATCAACACACTGGGATTCTTGGACTGTTTTTAGGGTATGGACAAATGAACTGTATTCTTTTAACAGCGTTTACCTCGTTTTATCGTGTTGTTTTAAAGTCTTTTATGTGAACCTTGTAAATAAACCAAATCTATTTAAACCAATCTTCTTTTATGTCTCATTCTTTTAACCACTAGTCATCTCTCACAGTTAAATCTGACCCCATTTTAGTCTTGTAACTCGGCCGATAAGGCCGATTGTTACACTTGGATGGGAGACCGCCTGGGAATACCAGGTGCTGTAAGCTTTTGCCTTTTCTTCACTATTTATATAATATGCTGGCTTTTACGGAGGCTGATCTTTAAATGGCCCACTTTTTGGAGTAACCCTCGCTTACCGCCATACCGCGCTGAGAGCGCTCGATCTCGTCTGATCTCGGAAGCTAAGCAGCGTCGGGCCTGTTTAGTACTTGGATGGGAGACCGCCTGGGAATACCAGGTGCTGTAAGCTTTTGCCTTTTCTTCACTATTTATATAATATGCTGGCTTTTACGGAGGCTGATCTTTAAATAGCCCACTTTTTGGAGCAGCCCTGGCTTACGGCCATACCGCGCTGAGAGCGCCCGATCTCGTCTGATCTCGGAAGCTAAGCAGCGTCGGGCCTGCTTAGTACTTGGATGGGAGACCGCCTGGGAATACCAGGTGCTGTAAGCTTTTGCCTTTTCTTCACTACTTATTTAAAATGCTGGCTTTTAGAAAGACGTGTTTTACCGCTCTATTTATTACAATCATTTAAATGTATTATAGAGTTTTAAGTGTTTTACATGTTTTTTAGGCCATTTTATTACTCTTAACATTTTAAGTGAGTGTGTGTCTTTAAAAAATGGATGGTTGGCCTGCCATGTGAGTAGACACATGATAGGAAGCAGGAAGTACAACTGTATAAGAGAGCAGCATGACAAACAAAGGACAGTCACCAAACTGTTGGATTGAGGAGTTGCTAATTTTAGAGCTCACCTTTCCATTCACCACCTCCAAACTTTGGATTACACTTTCTGTGGATTGTATATACACCGGTGGAAACTCACATTGGACTTATCAACACACTGGGATTCTTGGACTGTTTTTAGGGTATGGACAAATAAACTGTATTCTTTTAACAGCGTTTACCTCATTTTATCGTGTTGTTTTAAAGTCTTTTATGTGAACCTTGTAAATAAACCAAATCTATTTAAACCAATCTTCTTTTATGTCTCATTCTTTTAACCACTAGTCATCTCTCACAGTTAAATCTGACCCCATTTTAGTCTTGTAACTCGGCCGATAAGGCCGATTGTTACACTTGGATGGGAGACCGCCTGGGAATACCAGGTGCTGTAAGCTTTTGCCTTTTCTTCACTATTTATATAATATGCTGGCTTTTACGGAGGCTGATCTTTAAATAGCCCACTTTTTGGAGCAGCCCTCGCTTACGGCCATACCGCGCTGAGAGCGCCCGATCTCGTCTGATCTCGGAAGCTAAGCAGCGTCGGGCCTGCTTAGTACTTGGATGGGAGACCGCCTGGGAATACCAGGTGCTGTAAGCTTTTGCCTTTTCTTCACTATTTATATAATATGCTGGCTTTTAGAAAGACGTGTTTTACCGCTCTATTTATTACAATCATTTAAATGTATTATAGAGTTTTAAGTGTTTTACATGTTTTTTAGGCCATTTTATTACTCTTAACATTTTAAGTGAGTGTGTGTCTTTAAAAAATGGATGGTTGGCCTGCCATGTGACTAGACACATGATAGGAAGCAGGAAGTACAACTGTATAAGAGAGCAGCATGACAAACAAAGGACAGTCACCAAACTGTTGGATTGAGGAGTTGCTAATTTTAGAGCTCACCTTTCCATTCACCACCTGCAAACTTTGGATTACACTTTCTGTGGATTGTATATACACCGGTGGAAACTCACATTGGACTTATCAACACACTGGGATTCTTGGACTGTTTTTAGGGTATGGACAAATAAACTGTATTCTTTTAACAGCGTTTACCTCATTTTATCGTGTTGTTTTAAAGTCTTTTATGTGAACCTTGTAAATAAACCAAATCTATTTAAACCAATCTTCTTTTATGTCTCATTCTTTTAACCACTAGTCATCTCTCACAGTTAAATCTGACCCCATTTTAGTCTTGTAACTCGGCCGATAAGGCCGATTGTTACACTTGGATGGGAGACCGCCTGGGAATACCAGGTGCTGTAAGCTTTTGCCTTTTCTTCACTATTTATATAATATGCTGGCTTTTACGGAGGCTGATCTTTAAATAGCCCACTTTTTGGAGCAGCCCTCGCTTACGGCCATACCGCGCTGAGAGCGCCTGATCTCGTCTGATCTCGGAAGCTAAGCAGCGTCGGGCCTGCTTAGTACTTGGATGGGAGACCGCCTGGGAATACCAGGTGCTGTAAGCTTTTGCCTTTTCTTCACTATTTATATAATATGCTGGCTTTTACGGAGGCTGATCTTTAAATGGCCCACTTTTTGGAGCAGCCCTCGCTTACGGCCATACTGCGCTGAGAGCGCCCGATCTCGTCTGATCTCGGAAGCTAAGCAGCGTCGGGCCTGCTTAGTACTTGGATGGGAGACCGCCTGGGAATACCAGGTGCTGTAAGCTTTTGCCTTTTCTTCACTATTTATATAATATGCTGGATTTTACGGAGGCTGATCTTTAAATAGCCCACTTTTTGGAGCAGCCCTCGCTTACGGCCATACTGCGCTGAGAGCGCCCGATCTCGTCTGATCTCGGAAGCTAAGCAGCGACGGGCCTGCTTAGTACTTGGATGGGAGACCGCCTGGGAATACCAGGTGCTGTAAGCTTTTGCCTTTTCTTCACTATTTATATAATATGCTGGCTTTTAGAAAGACGTGTTTTACCGCTCTATTTATTACAATCATTTAAATGTATTATAGAGTTTTAAGTGTTTTACATGTTTTTTAGGCCATTTTATTACTCTTAACATTTTAAGTGAGTTTGTGTCTTTAAAAAATGGATGGTTGGCCTGCCATGTGACTAGACACATGACAGAAAGCAGGAAGTACAACTGTATAAGAGAGCAGCATGACAAACAAAGGACAGTCACCAAACTGTTGGATTGAGGAGTTGCTAATTTTAGAGCTCACCTTTCCATTCACCACCTACAAACTTTGGATTACACTTTCTGTGGATTGTATATACACCGGTGGACACTCACATTGGACTTATCAACACACTGGGATTCTTGGACTGTTTTTAGGGTATGGACAAATGAACTGTATTCTTTTAACAGCGTTTACCTCGTTTTATCGTGTTGTTTTAAAGTCTTTTATGTGAACCTTGTAAATAAACCAAATCTATTTAAACCAATCTTCTTTTATGTCTCATTCTTTTAACCACTAGTCATCTCTCACAGTTAAATCTGACCCCATTTAAGTCTTGTAACTCGGCTGATAAGGCCGATTGTTACACTTGGATGGGAGACCGCCTGGGAATACCAGGTGCTGTAAGCTTTTGCCTTTTCTTCACTATTTATATAATATGCTGGCTTTTACGGAGGCTGATCTTTAAATGGCCCACTTTTTGGAGCAGCCCTCGCTTACGGCCATACCGCGCTGAGAGCGCCCGATCTCGTCTGATCTCGGAAGCTAAACAGCGTCGGACCTGTTTAGTACTTGGATGGGAGACCGCCTGGGAATACCAGGTGCTGTAAGCTTTTGTCTTTTCTTCACTATTTATATAATATGCTGGCTTTTACGGAGGCTGATCTTTAAATAGCCCACTTTTTGGAGCAGCCCTGGCTTACGGCCATACCGCGCTGAGAGCGCCCGATCTCGTCTGATCTCGGAAGCTAAGCAGCGTCGGGCCTGCTTAGTACTTGGATGGGAGACCGCCTGGGAATACCAGGTGCTGTAAGCTTTTGTCTTTTCTTCACTATTTATATAATATGCTGGCTTTTAGAAAGACGTGTTTTACCGCTCTATTTATTACAATCATTTAAATGTATTATAGAGTTTTAAGTGTTTTACATGTTTTTTAGGCCATTTTATTACTCTTAACATTTTAAGTGAGTGTGTGTCTTTAAAAAATGGATGGTTGGCCTGCCATGTGACTAGACACATGACAGGAAGCAGGAAGTACAACTGTATAAGAGAGCAGCATGACAAACAAAGGACAGTCACCAAACTGTTGGATTGAGGAGTTGCTAATTTTAGAGCTCACCTTTCCATTCACCACCTGCAAACTTTGGATTACACTTTCTGTGGATTGTATATACACCGGTGGACACTCACATTGGACTTATCAACACACTGGGATTCTTGGACTGTTTTTAGGGTATGGACAAATGAACTGTATTCTTTTAACAGCGTTTACCTCATTTTATCGTGTTGTTTTAAAGTCTTTTATGTGAACCTTGTAAATAAACCAAATCTATTTAAACCAATCTTCTTTTATGTCTCATTCTTTTAACCACTAGTCATCTCTCACAGTTAAATCTGACCCCATTTTAGTCTTGTAACTCGGCCGATAAGGCCGATTGTTACACTTGGATGGGAGACCGCCTGGGAATACCAGGTGCTGTAAGCTTTTGCCTTTTCTTCACTATTTATATAATATGCTGGCTTTTACGGAGGCTGATCTTTAAATAGCCCACTTTTTGGAGCAGCCCTGGCTTACGGCCATACCGCGCTGAGAGTGCCCGATCTCGTCTGATCTCGGAAGCTAAGCAGCGTCGGGCCTGCTTAGTACTTGGATGGGAGACCGCCTGGGAATACCAGGTGCTGTAAGCTTTTGCCTTTTCTTCACTACTTATTTAAAATGCTGGCTTTTAGAAAGACGTGTTTTACCGCTCTATTTATTACAATCATTTAAATGTATTATAGAGTTTTAAGTGTTTTACATGTTTTTTAGGCCATTTTATTACTCTTAACATTTTAAGTGAGTGTGTGTCTTTAAAAAATGGATGGTTGGCCTGCCATGTGAGTAGACACATGATAGGAAGCAGGAAGTACAACTGTATAAGAGAGCAGCATGACAAACAAAGGACAGTCACCAAACTGTTGGATTGAGGAGTTGCTAATTTTAGAGCTCACCTTTCCATTCACCACCTCCAAACTTTGGATTACACTTTCTGTGGATTGTATATACACCGGTGGAAACTCACATTGGACTTATCAACACACTGGGATTCTTGGACTGTTTTTAGGGTATGGACAAATAAACTGTATTCTTTTAACAGCGTTTACCTCATTTTATCGTGTTGTTTTAAAGTCTTTTATGTGAACCTTGTAAATAAACCAAATCTATTTAAACCAATCTTCTTTTATGTCTCATTCTTTTAACCACTAGTCATCTCTCACAGTTAAATCTGACCCCATTTTAGTCTTGTAACTCGGCCGATAAGGCCGATTGTTACACTTGGATGGGAGACCGCCTGGGAATACCAGGTGCTGTAAGCTTTTGCCTTTTCTTCACTATTTATATAATATGCTGGCTTTTACGGAGGCTGATCTTTAAATAGCCCACTTTTTGGAGCAGCCCTCGCTTACGGCCATACCGCGCTGAGAGCGCCCGATCTCGTCTGATCTCGGAAGCTAAGCAGCGTCGGGCCTGCTTAGTACTTGGATGGGAGACCGCCTGGGAATACCAGGTGCTGTAAGCTTTTGCCTTTTCTTCACTATTTATATAATATGCTGGCTTTTAGAAAGACGTGTTTTACCGCTCTATTTATTACAATCATTTAAATGTATTATAGAGTTTTAAGTGTTTTACATGTTTTTTAGGCCATTTTATTACTCTTAACATTTTAAGTGAGTGTGTGTCTTTAAAAAATGGATGGTTGGCCTGCCATGTGACTAGACACATGATAGGAAGCAGGAAGTACAACTGTATAAGAGAGCAGCATGACAAACAAAGGACAGTCACCAAACTGTTGGATTGAGGAGTTGCTAATTTTAGAGCTCACCTTTCCATTCACCACCTGCAAACTTTGGATTACACTTTCTGTGGATTGTATATACACCGGTGGAAACTCACATTGGACTTATCAACACACTGGGATTCTTGGACTGTTTTTAGGGTATGGACAAATAAACTGTATTCTTTTAACAGCGTTTACCTCATTTTATCGTGTTGTTTTAAAGTCTTTTATGTGAACCTTGTAAATAAACCAAATCTATTTAAACCAATCTTCTTTTATGTCTCATTCTTTTAACCACTAGTCATCTCTCACAGTTAAATCTGACCCCATTTTAGTCTTGTAACTCGGCCGATAAGGCCGATTGTTACACTTGGATGGGAGACCGCCTGGGAATACCAGGTGCTGTAAGCTTTTGCCTTTTCTTCACTATTTATATAATATGCTGGCTTTTACGGAGGCTGATCTTTAAATAGCCCACTTTTTGGAGCAGCCCTCGCTTACGGCCATACCGCGCTGAGAGCGCCTGATCTCGTCTGATCTCGGAAGCTAAGCAGCGTCGGGCCTGCTTAGTACTTGGATGGGAGACCGCCTGGGAATACCAGGTGCTGTAAGCTTTTGCCTTTTCTTCACTATTTATATAATATGCTGGCTTTTACGGAGGCTGATCTTTAAATGGCCCACTTTTTGGAGCAGCCCTCGCTTACGGCCATACTGCGCTGAGAGCGCCCGATCTCGTCTGATCTCGGAAGCTAAGCAGCGTCGGGCCTGCTTAGTACTTGGATGGGAGACCGCCTGGGAATACCAGGTGCTGTAAGCTTTTGCCTTTTCTTCACTATTTATATAATATGCTGGATTTTACGGAGGCTGATCTTTAAATAGCCCACTTTTTGGAGCAGCCCTCGCTTACGGCCATACTGCGCTGAGAGCGCCCGATCTCGTCTGATCTCGGAAGCTAAGCAGCGACGGGCCTGCTTAGTACTTGGATGGGAGACCGCCTGGGAATACCAGGTGCTGTAAGCTTTTGCCTTTTCTTCACTATTTATATAATATGCTGGCTTTTAGAAAGACGTGTTTTACCGCTCTATTTATTACAATCATTTAAATGTATTATAGAGTTTTAAGTGTTTTACATGTTTTTTAGGCCATTTTATTACTCTTAACATTTTAAGTGAGTTTGTGTCTTTAAAAAATGGATGGTTGGCCTGCCATGTGACTAGACACATGACAGAAAGCAGGAAGTACAACTGTATAAGAGAGCAGCATGACAAACAAAGGACAGTCACCAAACTGTTGGATTGAGGAGTTGCTAATTTTAGAGCTCACCTTTCCATTCACCACCTACAAACTTTGGATTACACTTTCTGTGGATTGTATATACACCGGTGGACACTCACATTGGACTTATCAACACACTGGGATTCTTGGACTGTTTTTAGGGTATGGACAAATGAACTGTATTCTTTTAACAGCGTTTACCTCGTTTTATCGTGTTGTTTTAAAGTCTTTTATGTGAACCTTGTAAATAAACCAAATCTATTTAAACCAATCTTCTTTTATGTCTCATTCTTTTAACCACTAGTCATCTCTCACAGTTAAATCTGACCCCATTTAAGTCTTGTAACTCGGCTGATAAGGCCGATTGTTACACTTGGATGGGAGACCGCCTGGGAATACCAGGTGCTGTAAGCTTTTGCCTTTTCTTCACTATTTATATAATATGCTGGCTTTTACGGAGGCTGATCTTTAAATGGCCCACTTTTTGGAGCAGCCCTCGCTTACGGCCATACCGCGCTGAGAGCGCCCGATCTCGTCTGATCTCGGAAGCTAAACAGCGTCGGACCTGTTTAGTACTTGGATGGGAGACCGCCTGGGAATACCAGGTGCTGTAAGCTTTTGTCTTTTCTTCACTATTTATATAATATGCTGGCTTTTACGGAGGCTGATCTTTAAATAGCCCACTTTTTGGAGCAGCCCTGGCTTACGGCCATACCGCGCTGAGAGCGCCCGATCTCGTCTGATCTCGGAAGCTAAGCAGCGTCGGGCCTGCTTAGTACTTGGATGGGAGACCGCCTGGGAATACCAGGTGCTGTAAGCTTTTGTCTTTTCTTCACTATTTATATAATATGCTGGCTTTTAGAAAGACGTGTTTTACCGCTCTATTTATTACAATCATTTAAATGTATTATAGAGTTTTAAGTGTTTTACATGTTTTTTAGGCCATTTTATTACTCTTAACATTTTAAGTGAGTGTGTGTCTTTAAAAAATGGATGGTTGGCCTGCCATGTGACTAGACACATGACAGGAAGCAGGAAGTACAACTGTATAAGAGAGCAGCATGACAAACAAAGGACAGTCACCAAACTGTTGGATTGAGGAGTTGCTAATTTTAGAGCTCACCTTTCCATTCACCACCTGCAAACTTTGGATTACACTTTCTGTGGATTGTATATACACCGGTGGACACTCACATTGGACTTATCAACACACTGGGATTCTTGGACTGTTTTTAGGGTATGGACAAATGAACTGTATTCTTTTAACAGCGTTTACCTCATTTTATCGTGTTGTTTTAAAGTCTTTTATGTGAACCTTGTAAATAAACCAAATCTATTTAAACCAATCTTCTTTTATGTCTCATTCTTTTAACCACTAGTCATCTCTCACAGTTAAATCTGACCCCATTTTAGTCTTGTAACTCGGCCGATAAGGCCGATTGTTACACTTGGATGGGAGACCGCCTGGGAATACCAGGTGCTGTAAGCTTTTGCCTTTTCTTCACTATTTATATAATATGCTGGCTTTTACGGAGGCTGATCTTTAAATAGCCCACTTTTTGGAGCAGCCCTGGCTTACGGCCATACCGCGCTGAGAGTGCCCGATCTCGTCTGATCTCGGAAGCTAAGCAGCGTCGGGCCTGCTTAGTACTTGGATGGGAGACCGCCTGGGAATACCAGGTGCTGTAAGCTTTTGCCTTTTCTTCACTACTTATTTAAAATGCTGGCTTTTAGAAAGACGTGTTTTACCGCTCTATTTATTACAATCATTTAAATGTATTATAGAGTTTTAAGTGTTTTACATGTTTTTTAGGCCATTTTATTACTCTTAACATTTTAAGTGAGTGTGTGTCTTTAAAAAATGGATGGTTGGCCTGCCATGTGACTAGACACATGATAGGAAGCAGGAAGTACAACTGTATAAGAGAGCAGCATGACAAACAAAGGACAGTCACCAAACTGTTGGATTGAGGAGTTGCTAATTTTAGAGCTCACCTTTCCATTCACCACCTGCAAACTTTGGATTACACTTTCTGTGGATTGTATATACACCGGTGGAAACTCACATTGGACTTATCAACACACTGGGATTCTTGGACTGTTTTTAGGGTATGGACAAATAAACTGTATTCTTTTAACAGCGTTTACCTCATTTTATCGTGTTGTTTTAAAGTCTTTTATGTGAACCTTGTAAATAAACCAAATCTATTTAAACCAATCTTCTTTTATGTCTCATTCTTTTAACCACTAGTCATCTCTCACAGTTAAATCTGACCCCATTTTAGTCTTGTAACTCGGCCGATAAGGCCGATTGTTACACTTGGATGGGAGACCGCCTGGGAATACCAGGTGCTGTAAGCTTTTGCCTTTTCTTCACTATTTATATAATATGCTGGCTTTTACGGAGGCTGATCTTTAAATGGCCCACTTTTTGGAGCAACCCTCGCTTACCGCCATACCGCGCTGAGAGCGCCCGATCTCGTCTGATCTCGGAAGCTAAGCAGCGTCGGGCCTGTTTAGTACTTGGATGGGAGACCGCCTGGGAATACCAGGTGCTGTAAGCTTTTGCCTTTTCTTCACTATTTATATAATATGCTGGCTTTTACGGAGGCTGATCTTTAAATAGCCCACTTTTTGGAGCAGCCCTGGCTTACGGCCATACCGCGCTGAGAGCGCCCGATCTCGTCTGATCTTGGAAGCTAAGCAGCGTCGGGCCTGCTTAGTACTTGGATGGGAGACCGCCTGGGAATACCAGGTGCTGTAAGCTTTTGCCTTTTCTTCACTACTTATTTAAAATGCTGGCTTTTAGAAAGACGTGTTTTACCGCTCTATTTATTACAATCATTTAAATGTATTATAGAGTTTTAAGTGTTTTACATGTTTTTTAGGCCATTTTATTACTCTTAACATTTTAAGTGAGTGTGTGTCTTTAAAAAATGGATGGTTGGCCTGCCATGTGACTAGACACATGATAGGAAGCAGGAAGTACAACTGTATAAGAGAGCAGCATGACAAACAAAGGACAGTCACCAAACTGTTGGATTGAGGAGTTGCTAATTTTAGAGCTCACCTTTCCATTCACCACCTGCAAACTTTGGATTACACTTTCTGTGGATTGTATATACACCGGTGGAAACTCACATTGGACTTATCAACACACTGGGATTCTTGGACTGTTTTTAGGGTATGGACAAATAAACTGTATTCTTTTAACAGCGTTTACCTCATTTTATCGTGTTGTTTTAAAGTCTTTTATGTGAACCTTGTAAATAAACCAAATCTATTTAAACCAATCTTCTTTTATGTCTCATTCTTTTAACCACTAGTCATCTCTCACAGTTAAATCTGACCCCATTTTAGTCTTGTAACTCGGCCGATAAGGCCGATTGTTACACTTGGATGGGAGACCGCCTGGGAATACCAGGTGCTGTAAGCTTTTGCCTTTTCTTCACTATTTATATAATATGCTGGCTTTTACGGAGGCTGATCTTTAAATAGCCCACTTTTTGGAGCAGCCCTGGCTTACGGCCATACCGCGCTGAGAGCGCCCGATCTCGTCTGATCTCGGAAGCTAAGCAGCGTCGGGCCTGCTTAGTACTTGGTTGGGAGACCGCCTGGGAATACCAGGTGCTGTAAGCTTTTGCCTTTTCTTCACTATTTATATAATATGCTGGCTTTTACGGAGGCTGATCTTTAAATGGCCCACTTTTTGGAGCAGCCCTCGCTTACGGCCATACTGCGCTGAGAGCGCCCGATCTCGTCTGATCTCGGAAGCTAAGCAGCGTCGGGCCTGCTTAGTACTTGGATGGGAGACCGCCTGGGAATACCAGGTGCTGTAAGCTTTTGCCTTTTCTTCACTATTTATATAATATGCTGGCTTTTACGGAGGCTGATCTTTAAATAGCCCACTTTTTGGAGCAGCCCTCGCTTACGGCCATACTGCGCTGAGAGCGCCCGATCTCGTCTGATCTCGGAAGCTAAGCAGCGACGGGCCTGCTTAGTACTTGGATGGGAGACCGCCTGGGAATACCAGGTGCTGTAAGCTTTTGCCTTTTCTTCACTATTTATATAATATGCTGGCTTTTAGAAAGACGTGTTTTACCGCTCTATTTATTACAATCATTTAAATGTATTATAGAGTTTTAAGTGTTTTACATGTTTTTTAGGCCATTTTATTACTCTTAACATTTTAAGTGAGTGTGTGTCTTTAAAAAATGGATGGTTGGCCTGCCATGTGACTAGACACATGACAGAAAGCAGGAAGTACAACTGTATAAGAGAGCAGCATGACAAACAAAGGACAGTCACCAAACTGTTGGATTGAGGAGTTGCTAATTTTAGAGCTCACCTTTCCATTCACCACCTACAAACTTTGGATTACACTTTCTGTGGATTGTATATACACCGGTGGACACTCACATTGGACTTATCAACACACTGGGATTCTTGGACTGTTTTTAGGGTATGGACAAATGAACTGTATTCTTTTAACAGCGTTTACGTCGTTTTATCGTGTTGTTTTAAAGTCTTTTATGTGAACCTTGTAAATAAACCAAATCTATTTAAACCAATCTTCTTTTATGTCTCATTCTTTTAACCACTAGTCATCTCTCACAGTTAAATCTGACCCCATTTAAGTCTTGTAACTCGGCTGATAAGGCCGATTGTTACACTTGGATGGGAGACCGCCTGGGAATACCAGGTGCTGTAAGCTTTTGCCTTTTCTTCACTATTTATATAATATGCTGGCTTTTACGGAGGCTGATCTGTAAATGGCCCACTTTTTGGAGCAGCCCTCGCTTACGGCCATACCGCGCTGAGAGCGCCCGATCTCGTCTGATCTCGGAAGCTAAACAGCGTCGGGCCTGTTTAGTACTTGGATGGGAGACCGCCTGGGAATACCAGGTGCTGTAAGCTTTTGTCTTTTCTTCACTATTTATATAATATGCTGGCTTTTACGGAGGCTGATCTTTAAATAGCCCACTTTTTGGAGCAGCCCTGGCTTACGGCCATACCGCGCTGAGAGCGCCCGATCTCGTCTGATCTCGGAAGCTAAGCAGCGTCGGGCCTGCTTAGTACTTGGATGGGAGACCGCCTGGGAATACCAGGTGCTGTAAGCTTTTGTCTTTTCTTCACTATTTATATAATATGCTGGCTTTTAGAAAGACGTGTTTTACCGCTCTATTTATTACAATCATTTAAATGTATTATAGAGTTTTAAGTGTTTTACATGTTTTTTAGGCCATTTTATTACTCTTAACATTTTAAGTGAGTGTGTGTCTTTAAAAAATGGATGGTTGGCCTGCCATGTGACTAGACACATGACAGGAAGCAGGAAGTACAACTGTATAAGAGAGCAGCATGACAAACAAAGGACAGTCACCAAACTGTTGGATTGAGGAGTTGCTAAATTTAGAGCTCACCTTTCCATTCACCACCTGCAAACTTTGGATTACACTTTCTGTGGATTGTATATACACCGGTGGACACTCACATTGGACTTATCAACACACTGGGATTCTTGGACTGTTTTTAGGGTATGGACAAATGAACTGTATTCTTTTAACAGCGTTTACCTCATTTTATCGTGTTGTTTTAAAGTCTTTTATGTGAACCTTGTAAATAAACCAAATCTATTTAAACCAATCTTCTTTTATGTCTCATTCTTTTAACCACTAGTCATCTCTCACAGTTAAATCTGACCCCATTTTAGTCTTGTAACTCGGCCGATAAGGCCGATTGTTACACTTGGATGGGAGACCGCCTGGGAATACCAGGTGCTGTAAGCTTTTGCCTTTTCTTCACTATTTATATAATATGCTGGCTTTTACGGAGGCTGATCTTTAAATAGCCCACTTTTTGGAGCAGCCCTCGCTTACGGCCATACCGCGCTGAGAGCGCCCGATCTCGTCTGATCTCGGAAGCTAAGCAGCGTCGGGCCTGCTTAGTACTTGGATGGGAGACCGCCTGGGAATACCAGGTGCTGTAAGCTTTTGCCTTTTCTTCACTATTTATATAATATGCTGGCTTTTAGAAAGACGTGTTTTACCGCTCTATTTATTACAATCATTTAAATGTATTATAGAGTTTTAAGTGTTTTACATGTTTTTTAGGCCATTTTATTACTCTTAACATTTTAAGTGAGTGTGTGTCTTTAAAAAATGGATGGTTGGCCTGCCATGTGACTAGACACATGACAGAAAGCAGGAAGTACAACTGTATAAGAGAGCAGCATGACAAACAAAGGACAGTCACCAAACTGTTGGATTGAGGAGTTGCTAATTTTAGAGCTCACCTTTCCATTCACCACCTGCAAACTTTGGATTACACTTTCTGTGGATTGTATATACACCGGTGGACACTCACATTGGACTTATCAACACACTGGGATTCTTGGACTGTTTTTAGGGTATGGACAAATGAACTGTATTCTTTTAACAGCGTTTACCTCGTTTTATCGTGTTGTTTTAAAGTCTTTTATGTGAACCTTGTAAATAAACCAAATCTATTTAAACCAATCTTCTTTTATGTCTCATTCTTTTAACCACTAGTCATCTCTCACAGTTAAATCTGACCCCATTTTAGTCTTGTAACTCGGCCGATAAGGCCGATTGTTACACTTGGATGGGAGACCGCCTGGGAATACCAGGTGCTGTAAGCTTTTGCCTTTTCTTCACTATTTATATAATATGCTGGCTTTTACGGAGGCTGATCTTTAAATGGCCCACTTTTTGGAGTAACCCTCGCTTACCGCCATACCGCGCTGAGAGCGCTCGATCTCGTCTGATCTCGGAAGCTAAGCAGCGTCGGGCCTGTTTAGTACTTGGATGGGAGACCGCCTGGGAATACCAGGTGCTGTAAGCTTTTGCCTTTTCTTCACTATTTATATAATATGCTGGCTTTTACGGAGGCTGATCTTTAAATAGCCCACTTTTTGGAGCAGCCCTGGCTTACGGCCATACCGCGCTGAGAGCGCCCGATCTCGTCTGATCTCGGAAGCTAAGCAGCGTCGGGCCTGCTTAGTACTTGGATGGGAGACCGCCTGGGAATACCAGGTGCTGTAAGCTTTTGCCTTTTCTTCACTACTTATTTAAAATGCTGGCTTTTAGAAAGACGTGTTTTACCGCTCTATTTATTACAATCATTTAAATGTATTATAGAGTTTTAAGTGTTTTACATGTTTTTTAGGCCATTTTATTACTCTTAACATTTTAAGTGAGTGTGTGTCTTTAAAAAATGGATGGTTGGCCTGCCATGTGAGTAGACACATGATAGGAAGCAGGAAGTACAACTGTATAAGAGAGCAGCATGACAAACAAAGGACAGTCACCAAACTGTTGGATTGAGGAGTTGCTAATTTTAGAGCTCACCTTTCCATTCACCACCTCCAAACTTTGGATTACACTTTCTGTGGATTGTATATACACCGGTGGAAACTCACATTGGACTTATCAACACACTGGGATTCTTGGACTGTTTTTAGGGTATGGACAAATAAACTGTATTCTTTTAACAGCGTTTACCTCATTTTATCGTGTTGTTTTAAAGTCTTTTATGTGAACCTTGTAAATAAACCAAATCTATTTAAACCAATCTTCTTTTATGTCTCATTCTTTTAACCACTAGTCATCTCTCACAGTTAAATCTGACCCCATTTTAGTCTTGTAACTCGGCCGATAAGGCCGATTGTTACACTTGGATGGGAGACCGCCTGGGAATACCAGGTGCTGTAAGCTTTTGCCTTTTCTTCACTATTTATATAATATGCTGGCTTTTACGGAGGCTGATCTTTAAATAGCCCACTTTTTGGAGCAGCCCTCGCTTACGGCCATACCGCGCTGAGAGCGCCCGATCTCGTCTGATCTCGGAAGCTAAGCAGCGTCGGGCCTGCTTAGTACTTGGATGGGAGACCGCCTGGGAATACCAGGTGCTGTAAGCTTTTGCCTTTTCTTCACTATTTATATAATATGCTGGCTTTTAGAAAGACGTGTTTTACCGCTCTATTTATTACAATCATTTAAATGTATTATAGAGTTTTAAGTGTTTTACATGTTTTTTAGGCCATTTTATTACTCTTAACATTTTAAGTGAGTGTGTGTCTTTAAAAAATGGATGGTTGGCCTGCCATGTGACTAGACACATGATAGGAAGCAGGAAGTACAACTGTATAAGAGAGCAGCATGACAAACAAAGGACAGTCACCAAACTGTTGGATTGAGGAGTTGCTAATTTTAGAGCTCACCTTTCCATTCACCACCTGCAAACTTTGGATTACACTTTCTGTGGATTGTATATACACCGGTGGAAACTCACATTGGACTTATCAACACACTGGGATTCTTGGACTGTTTTTAGGGTATGGACAAATAAACTGTATTCTTTTAACAGCGTTTACCTCATTTTATCGTGTTGTTTTAAAGTCTTTTATGTGAACCTTGTAAATAAACCAAATCTATTTAAACCAATCTTCTTTTATGTCTCATTCTTTTAACCACTAGTCATCTCTCACAGTTAAATCTGACCCCATTTTAGTCTTGTAACTCGGCCGATAAGGCCGATTGTTACACTTGGATGGGAGACCGCCTGGGAATACCAGGTGCTGTAAGCTTTTGCCTTTTCTTCACTATTTATATAATATGCTGGCTTTTACGGAGGCTGATCTTTAAATAGCCCACTTTTTGGAGCAGCCCTCGCTTACGGCCATACCGCGCTGAGAGCGCCTGATCTCGTCTGATCTCGGAAGCTAAGCAGCGTCGGGCCTGCTTAGTACTTGGATGGGAGACCGCCTGGGAATACCAGGTGCTGTAAGCTTTTGCCTTTTCTTCACTATTTATATAATATGCTGGCTTTTACGGAGGCTGATCTTTAAATGGCCCACTTTTTGGAGCAGCCCTCGCTTACGGCCATACTGCGCTGAGAGCGCCCGATCTCGTCTGATCTCGGAAGCTAAGCAGCGTCGGGCCTGCTTAGTACTTGGATGGGAGACCGCCTGGGAATACCAGGTGCTGTAAGCTTTTGCCTTTTCTTCACTATTTATATAATATGCTGGATTTTACGGAGGCTGATCTTTAAATAGCCCACTTTTTGGAGCAGCCCTCGCTTACGGCCATACTGCGCTGAGAGCGCCCGATCTCGTCTGATCTCGGAAGCTAAGCAGCGACGGGCCTGCTTAGTACTTGGATGGGAGACCGCCTGGGAATACCAGGTGCTGTAAGCTTTTGCCTTTTCTTCACTATTTATATAATATGCTGGCTTTTAGAAAGACGTGTTTTACCGCTCTATTTATTACAATCATTTAAATGTATTATAGAGTTTTAAGTGTTTTACATGTTTTTTAGGCCATTTTATTACTCTTAACATTTTAAGTGAGTTTGTGTCTTTAAAAAATGGATGGTTGGCCTGCCATGTGACTAGACACATGACAGAAAGCAGGAAGTACAACTGTATAAGAGAGCAGCATGACAAACAAAGGACAGTCACCAAACTGTTGGATTGAGGAGTTGCTAATTTTAGAGCTCACCTTTCCATTCACCACCTACAAACTTTGGATTACACTTTCTGTGGATTGTATATACACCGGTGGACACTCACATTGGACTTATCAACACACTGGGATTCTTGGACTGTTTTTAGGGTATGGACAAATGAACTGTATTCTTTTAACAGCGTTTACCTCGTTTTATCGTGTTGTTTTAAAGTCTTTTATGTGAACCTTGTAAATAAACCAAATCTATTTAAACCAATCTTCTTTTATGTCTCATTCTTTTAACCACTAGTCATCTCTCACAGTTAAATCTGACCCCATTTAAGTCTTGTAACTCGGCTGATAAGGCCGATTGTTACACTTGGATGGGAGACCGCCTGGGAATACCAGGTGCTGTAAGCTTTTGCCTTTTCTTCACTATTTATATAATATGCTGGCTTTTACGGAGGCTGATCTTTAAATGGCCCACTTTTTGGAGCAGCCCTCGCTTACGGCCATACCGCGCTGAGAGCGCCCGATCTCGTCTGATCTCGGAAGCTAAACAGCGTCGGACCTGTTTAGTACTTGGATGGGAGACCGCCTGGGAATACCAGGTGCTGTAAGCTTTTGTCTTTTCTTCACTATTTATATAATATGCTGGCTTTTACGGAGGCTGATCTTTAAATAGCCCACTTTTTGGAGCAGCCCTGGCTTACGGCCATACCGCGCTGAGAGCGCCCGATCTCGTCTGATCTCGGAAGCTAAGCAGCGTCGGGCCTGCTTAGTACTTGGATGGGAGACCGCCTGGGAATACCAGGTGCTGTAAGCTTTTGTCTTTTCTTCACTATTTATATAATATGCTGGCTTTTAGAAAGACGTGTTTTACCGCTCTATTTATTACAATCATTTAAATGTATTATAGAGTTTTAAGTGTTTTACATGTTTTTTAGGCCATTTTATTACTCTTAACATTTTAAGTGAGTGTGTGTCTTTAAAAAATGGATGGTTGGCCTGCCATGTGACTAGACACATGACAGGAAGCAGGAAGTACAACTGTATAAGAGAGCAGCATGACAAACAAAGGACAGTCACCAAACTGTTGGATTGAGGAGTTGCTAATTTTAGAGCTCACCTTTCCATTCACCACCTGCAAACTTTGGATTACACTTTCTGTGGATTGTATATACACCGGTGGACACTCACATTGGACTTATCAACACACTGGGATTCTTGGACTGTTTTTAGGGTATGGACAAATGAACTGTATTCTTTTAACAGCGTTTACCTCATTTTATCGTGTTGTTTTAAAGTCTTTTATGTGAACCTTGTAAATAAACCAAATCTATTTAAACCAATCTTCTTTTATGTCTCATTCTTTTAACCACTAGTCATCTCTCACAGTTAAATCTGACCCCATTTTAGTCTTGTAACTCGGCCGATAAGGCCGATTGTTACACTTGGATGGGAGACCGCCTGGGAATACCAGGTGCTGTAAGCTTTTGCCTTTTCTTCACTATTTATATAATATGCTGGCTTTTACGGAGGCTGATCTTTAAATAGCCCACTTTTTGGAGCAGCCCTGGCTTACGGCCATACCGCGCTGAGAGTGCCCGATCTCGTCTGATCTCGGAAGCTAAGCAGCGTCGGGCCTGCTTAGTACTTGGATGGGAGACCGCCTGGGAATACCAGGTGCTGTAAGCTTTTGCCTTTTCTTCACTACTTATTTAAAATGCTGGCTTTTAGAAAGACGTGTTTTACCGCTCTATTTATTACAATCATTTAAATGTATTATAGAGTTTTAAGTGTTTTACATGTTTTTTAGGCCATTTTATTACTCTTAACATTTTAAGTGAGTGTGTGTCTTTAAAAAATGGATGGTTGGCCTGCCATGTGAGTAGACACATGATAGGAAGCAGGAAGTACAACTGTATAAGAGAGCAGCATGACAAACAAAGGACAGTCACCAAACTGTTGGATTGAGGAGTTGCTAATTTTAGAGCTCACCTTTCCATTCACCACCTCCAAACTTTGGATTACACTTTCTGTGGATTGTATATACACCGGTGGAAACTCACATTGGACTTATCAACACACTGGGATTCTTGGACTGTTTTTAGGGTATGGACAAATAAACTGTATTCTTTTAACAGCGTTTACCTCATTTTATCGTGTTGTTTTAAAGTCTTTTATGTGAACCTTGTAAATAAACCAAATCTATTTAAACCAATCTTCTTTTATGTCTCATTCTTTTAACCACTAGTCATCTCTCACAGTTAAATCTGACCCCATTTTAGTCTTGTAACTCGGCCGATAAGGCCGATTGTTACACTTGGATGGGAGACCGCCTGGGAATACCAGGTGCTGTAAGCTTTTGCCTTTTCTTCACTATTTATATAATATGCTGGCTTTTACGGAGGCTGATCTTTAAATAGCCCACTTTTTGGAGCAGCCCTCGCTTACGGCCATACCGCGCTGAGAGCGCCCGATCTCGTCTGATCTCGGAAGCTAAGCAGCGTCGGGCCTGCTTAGTACTTGGATGGGAGACCGCCTGGGAATACCAGGTGCTGTAAGCTTTTGCCTTTTCTTCACTATTTATATAATATGCTGGCTTTTAGAAAGACGTGTTTTACCGCTCTATTTATTACAATCATTTAAATGTATTATAGAGTTTTAAGTGTTTTACATGTTTTTTAGGCCATTTTATTACTCTTAACATTTTAAGTGAGTGTGTGTCTTTAAAAAATGGATGGTTGGCCTGCCATGTGACTAGACACATGATAGGAAGCAGGAAGTACAACTGTATAAGAGAGCAGCATGACAAACAAAGGACAGTCACCAAACTGTTGGATTGAGGAGTTGCTAATTTTAGAGCTCACCTTTCCATTCACCACCTGCAAACTTTGGATTACACTTTCTGTGGATTGTATATACACCGGTGGAAACTCACATTGGACTTATCAACACACTGGGATTCTTGGACTGTTTTTAGGGTATGGACAAATAAACTGTATTCTTTTAACAGCGTTTACCTCATTTTATCGTGTTGTTTTAAAGTCTTTTATGTGAACCTTGTAAATAAACCAAATCTATTTAAACCAATCTTCTTTTATGTCTCATTCTTTTAACCACTAGTCATCTCTCACAGTTAAATCTGACCCCATTTTAGTCTTGTAACTCGGCCGATAAGGCCGATTGTTACACTTGGATGGGAGACCGCCTGGGAATACCAGGTGCTGTAAGCTTTTGCCTTTTCTTCACTATTTATATAATATGCTGGCTTTTACGGAGGCTGATCTTTAAATAGCCCACTTTTTGGAGCAGCCCTCGCTTACGGCCATACCGCGCTGAGAGCGCCTGATCTCGTCTGATCTCGGAAGCTAAGCAGCGTCGGGCCTGCTTAGTACTTGGATGGGAGACCGCCTGGGAATACCAGGTGCTGTAAGCTTTTGCCTTTTCTTCACTATTTATATAATATGCTGGCTTTTACGGAGGCTGATCTTTAAATGGCCCACTTTTTGGAGCAGCCCTCGCTTACGGCCATACTGCGCTGAGAGCGCCCGATCTCGTCTGATCTCGGAAGCTAAGCAGCGTCGGGCCTGCTTAGTACTTGGATGGGAGACCGCCTGGGAATACCAGGTGCTGTAAGCTTTTGCCTTTTCTTCACTATTTATATAATATGCTGGATTTTACGGAGGCTGATCTTTAAATAGCCCACTTTTTGGAGCAGCCCTCGCTTACGGCCATACTGCGCTGAGAGCGCCCGATCTCGTCTGATCTCGGAAGCTAAGCAGCGACGGGCCTGCTTAGTACTTGGATGGGAGACCGCCTGGGAATACCAGGTGCTGTAAGCTTTTGCCTTTTCTTCACTATTTATATAATATGCTGGCTTTTAGAAAGACGTGTTTTACCGCTCTATTTATTACAATCATTTAAATGTATTATAGAGTTTTAAGTGTTTTACATGTTTTTTAGGCCATTTTATTACTCTTAACATTTTAAGTGAGTTTGTGTCTTTAAAAAATGGATGGTTGGCCTGCCATGTGACTAGACACATGACAGAAAGCAGGAAGTACAACTGTATAAGAGAGCAGCATGACAAACAAAGGACAGTCACCAAACTGTTGGATTGAGGAGTTGCTAATTTTAGAGCTCACCTTTCCATTCACCACCTACAAACTTTGGATTACACTTTCTGTGGATTGTATATACACCGGTGGACACTCACATTGGACTTATCAACACACTGGGATTCTTGGACTGTTTTTAGGGTATGGACAAATGAACTGTATTCTTTTAACAGCGTTTACCTCGTTTTATCGTGTTGTTTTAAAGTCTTTTATGTGAACCTTGTAAATAAACCAAATCTATTTAAACCAATCTTCTTTTATGTCTCATTCTTTTAACCACTAGTCATCTCTCACAGTTAAATCTGACCCCATTTAAGTCTTGTAACTCGGCTGATAAGGCCGATTGTTACACTTGGATGGGAGACCGCCTGGGAATACCAGGTGCTGTAAGCTTTTGCCTTTTCTTCACTATTTATATAATATGCTGGCTTTTACGGAGGCTGATCTTTAAATGGCCCACTTTTTGGAGCAGCCCTCGCTTACGGCCATACCGCGCTGAGAGCGCCCGATCTCGTCTGATCTCGGAAGCTAAACAGCGTCGGACCTGTTTAGTACTTGGATGGGAGACCGCCTGGGAATACCAGGTGCTGTAAGCTTTTGTCTTTTCTTCACTATTTATATAATATGCTGGCTTTTACGGAGGCTGATCTTTAAATAGCCCACTTTTTGGAGCAGCCCTGGCTTACGGCCATACCGCGCTGAGAGCGCCCGATCTCGTCTGATCTCGGAAGCTAAGCAGCGTCGGGCCTGCTTAGTACTTGGATGGGAGACCGCCTGGGAATACCAGGTGCTGTAAGCTTTTGTCTTTTCTTCACTATTTATATAATATGCTGGCTTTTAGAAAGACGTGTTTTACCGCTCTATTTATTACAATCATTTAAATGTATTATAGAGTTTTAAGTGTTTTACATGTTTTTTAGGCCATTTTATTACTCTTAACATTTTAAGTGAGTGTGTGTCTTTAAAAAATGGATGGTTGGCCTGCCATGTGACTAGACACATGACAGGAAGCAGGAAGTACAACTGTATAAGAGAGCAGCATGACAAACAAAGGACAGTCACCAAACTGTTGGATTGAGGAGTTGCTAATTTTAGAGCTCACCTTTCCATTCACCACCTGCAAACTTTGGATTACACTTTCTGTGGATTGTATATACACCGGTGGACACTCACATTGGACTTATCAACACACTGGGATTCTTGGACTGTTTTTAGGGTATGGACAAATGAACTGTATTCTTTTAACAGCGTTTACCTCATTTTATCGTGTTGTTTTAAAGTCTTTTATGTGAACCTTGTAAATAAACCAAATCTATTTAAACCAATCTTCTTTTATGTCTCATTCTTTTAACCACTAGTCATCTCTCACAGTTAAATCTGACCCCATTTTAGTCTTGTAACTCGGCCGATAAGGCCGATTGTTACACTTGGATGGGAGACCGCCTGGGAATACCAGGTGCTGTAAGCTTTTGCCTTTTCTTCACTATTTATATAATATGCTGGCTTTTACGGAGGCTGATCTTTAAATAGCCCACTTTTTGGAGCAGCCCTGGCTTACGGCCATACCGCGCTGAGAGTGCCCGATCTCGTCTGATCTCGGAAGCTAAGCAGCGTCGGGCCTGCTTAGTACTTGGATGGGAGACCGCCTGGGAATACCAGGTGCTGTAAGCTTTTGCCTTTTCTTCACTACTTATTTAAAATGCTGGCTTTTAGAAAGACGTGTTTTACCGCTCTATTTATTACAATCATTTAAATGTATTATAGAGTTTTAAGTGTTTTACATGTTTTTTAGGCCATTTTATTACTCTTAACATTTTAAGTGAGTGTGTGTCTTTAAAAAATGGATGGTTGGCCTGCCATGTGACTAGACACATGATAGGAAGCAGGAAGTACAACTGTATAAGAGAGCAGCATGACAAACAAAGGACAGTCACCAAACTGTTGGATTGAGGAGTTGCTAATTTTAGAGCTCACCTTTCCATTCACCACCTGCAAACTTTGGATTACACTTTCTGTGGATTGTATATACACCGGTGGAAACTCACATTGGACTTATCAACACACTGGGATTCTTGGACTGTTTTTAGGGTATGGACAAATAAACTGTATTCTTTTAACAGCGTTTACCTCATTTTATCGTGTTGTTTTAAAGTCTTTTATGTGAACCTTGTAAATAAACCAAATCTATTTAAACCAATCTTCTTTTATGTCTCATTCTTTTAACCACTAGTCATCTCTCACAGTTAAATCTGACCCCATTTTAGTCTTGTAACTCGGCCGATAAGGCCGATTGTTACACTTGGATGGGAGACCGCCTGGGAATACCAGGTGCTGTAAGCTTTTGCCTTTTCTTCACTATTTATATAATATGCTGGCTTTTAGAAAGACGTGTTTTACCGCTCTATTTATTACAATCATTTAAATGTATTATAGAGTTTTAAGTGTTTTACATGTTTTTTAGGCCATTTTATTACTCTTAACATTTTAAGTGAGTGTGTGTCTTTAAAAAATGGATGGTTGGCCTGCCATGTGACTAGACACATGACAGGAAGCAGGAAGTACAACTGTATAAGAGAGCAGCATGACAAACAAAGGACAGTCACCAAACTGTTGGATTGAGGAGTTGCTAATTTTAGAGCTCACCTTTCCATTCACCACCTGCAAACTTTGGATTACACTTTCTGTGGATTGTATATACACCGGTGGAAACTCACATTGGACTTATCAACACACTGGGATTCTTGGACTGTTTTTAGGGTATGGACAAATGAACTGTATTCTTTTAACAGCGTTTACCTCATTTTATCGTGTTGTTTTAAAGTCTTTTATGTGAACCTTGTAAATAAACCAAATCTATTTAAACCAATCTTCTTTTATGTCTCATTCTTTTAACCACTAGTCATCTCTCACAGTTAAATCTGACCCCATTTTAGATTTGTAACTCGGCCGATAAGGCCGATTGTTACACTTGGATGGGAGACCGCCTGGGAATACCAGGTGCTGTAAGCTTTTGCCTTTTCTTCACTATTTATATAATATGCTGGCTTTTAGAAAGACGTGTTTTACCGCTCTATTTATTACAATCATTTAAATGTATTATAGAGTTTTAAGTGTTTTACATGTTTTTTAGGCCATTTTATTACTCTTAACATTTTAAGTGAGTGTGTGTCTTTAAAAAATGGATGGTTGGCCTGCCATGTGACTAGACACATGACAGGAAGCAGGAAGTACAACTGTATAAGAGAGCAGCATGACAAACAAAGGACAGTCACCAAACTGTTGGATTGAGGAGTTGCTAATTTTAGAGCTCACCTTTCCATTCACCACCTGCAAACTTTGGATTACACTTTCTGTGGATTGTATATACACCGGTGGACACTCACATTGGACTTATCAACACACTGGGATTCTTGGACTGTTTTTAGGGTATGGACAAATGAACTGTATTCTTTTAACAGCGTTTACCTCATTTTATCGTGTTGTTTTAAAGTCTTTTATGTGAACCTTGTAAATAAACCAAATCTATTTGAACCAATCTTCTTTTATGTCTCATTCTTTTAACCACTAGTCATCTCTCACAGTTAAATCTGACCCCATTTTAGTCTTGTAACTCGGCCGATAAGGCCGATTGTTACACTTGGATGGGAGACCGCCTGGGAATACCAGGTGCTGTAAGCTTTTGCCTTTTCTTCACTATTTATATAATATGCTGGCTTTTACGGAGGCTGATCTTTAAATAGCCCACTTTTTGGAGCAGCCCTCGCTTACGGCCATACCGCGCTGAGAGCGCCCGATCTCGTCTGATCTCGGAAGCTAAGCAGCGTCGGGCCTGCTTAGTACTTGGATGGGAGACCGCCTGGGAATACCAGGTGCTGTAAGCTTTTGCCTTTTCTTCACTATTTATATAATATGCTGGCTTTTACGGAGGCTGATCTTTAAATGGCCCACTTTTTGGAGCAGCCCTCGCTTACGGCCATACTGCGCTGAGAGCGCCCGATCTCGTCTGATCTCGGAAGCTAAGCAGCGTCGGGCCTGCTTAGTACTTGGATGGGAGACCGCCTGGGAATACCAGGTGCTGTAAGCTTTTGCCTTTTCTTCACTATTTATATAATATGCTGGCTTTTACGGAGGCTGATCTTTAAATAGCCCACTTTTTGGAGCAGCCCTCGCTTACGGCCATACTGCGCTGAGAGCGCCCGATCTCGTCTGATCTCGGAAGCTAAGCAGCGACGGGCCTGCTTAGTACTTGGATGGGAGACCGCCTGGGAATACCAGGTGCTGTAAGCTTTTGCCTTTTCTTCACTATTTATATAATATGCTGGCTTTTAGAAAGACGTGTTTTACCGCTCTATTTATTACAATCATTTAAATGTATTATAGAGTTTTAAGTGTTTTACATGTTTTTTAGGCCATTTTATTACTCTTAACATTTTAAGTGAGTGTGTGTCTTTAAAAAATGGATGGTTGGCCTGCCATGTGACTAGACACATGACAGAAAGCAGGAAGTACAACTGTATAAGAGAGCAGCATGACAAACAAAGGACAGTCACCAAACTGTTGGATTGAGGAGTTGCTAATTTTAGAGCTCACCTTTCCATTCACCACCTACAAACTTTGGATTACACTTTCTGTGGATTGTATATACACCGGTGGACACTCACATTGGACTTATCAACACACTGGGATTCTTGGACTGTTTTTAGGGTATGGACAAATGAACTGTATTCTTTTAACAGCGTTTACCTCGTTTTATCGTGTTGTTTTAAAGTCTTTTATGTGAACCTTGTAAATAAACCAAATCTATTTAAACCAATCTTCTTTTATGTCTCATTCTTTTAACCACTAGTCATCTCTCACAGTTAAATCTGACCCCATTTAAGTCTTGTAACTCGGCTGATAAGGCCGATTGTTACACTTGGATGGGAGACCGCCTGGGAATACCAGGTGCTGTAAGCTTTTGCCTTTTCTTCACTATTTATATAATATGCTGGCTTTTACGGAGGCTGATCTGTAAATGGCCCACTTTTTGGAGCAGCCCTCGCTTACGGCCATACCGCGCTGAGAGCGCCCGATCTCGTCTGATCTCGGAAGCTAAACAGCGTCGGGCCTGTTTAGTACTTGGATGGGAGACCGCCTGGGAATACCAGGTGCTGTAAGCTTTTGTCTTTTCTTCACTATTTATATAATATGCTGGCTTTTACGGAGGCTGATCTTTAAATAGCCCACTTTTTGGAGCAGCCCTGGCTTACGGCCATACCGCGCTGAGAGCGCCCGATCTCGTCTGATCTCGGAAGCTAAGCAGCGTCGGGCCTGCTTAGTACTTGGATGGGAGACCGCCTGGGAATACCAGGTGCTGTAAGCTTTTGTCTTTTCTTCACTATTTATATAATATGCTGGCTTTTAGAAAGACGTGTTTTACCGCTCTATTTATTACAATCATTTAAATGTATTATAGAGTTTTAAGTGTTTTACATGTTTTTTAGGCCATTTTATTACTCTTAACATTTTAAGTGAGTGTGTGTCTTTAAAAAATGGATGGTTGGCCTGCCATGTGACTAGACACATGACAGGAAGCAGGAAGTACAACTGTATAAGAGAGCAGCATGACAAACAAAGGACAGTCACCAAACTGTTGGATTGAGGAGTTGCTAATTTTAGAGCTCACCTTTCCATTCACCACCTGCAAACTTTGGATTACACTTTCTGTGGATTGTATATACACCGGTGGACACTCACATTGGACTTATCAACACACTGGGATTCTTGGACTGTTTTTAGGGTATGGACAAATGAACTGTATTCTTTTAACAGCGTTTACCTCATTTTATCGTGTTGTTTTAAAGTCTTTTATGTGAACCTTGTAAATAAACCAAATCTATTTAAACCAATCTTCTTTTATGTCTCATTCTTTTAACCACTAGTCATCTCTCACAGTTAAATCTGACCCCATTTTAGTCTTGTAACTCGGCCGATAAGGCCGATTGTTACACTTGGATGGGAGACCGCCTGGGAATACCAGGTGCTGTAAGCTTTTGCCTTTTCTTCACTATTTATATAATATGCTGGCTTTTACGGAGGCTGATCTTTAAATGGCCCACTTTTTGGAGCAACCCTCGCTTACCGCCATACCGCGCTGAGAGCGCCCGATCTCGTCTGATCTCGGAAGCTAAGCAGCGTCGGGCCTGTTTAGTACTTGGATGGGAGACCGCCTGGGAATACCAGGTGCTGTAAGCTTTTGCCTTTTCTTCACTATTTATATAATATGCTGGCTTTTACGGAGGCTGATCTTTAAATAGCCCACTTTTTGGAGCAGCCCTGGCTTACGGCCATACCGCGCTGAGAGCGCCCGATCTCGTCTGATCTTGGAAGCTAAGCAGCGTCGGGCCTGCTTAGTACTTGGATGGGAGACCGCCTGGGAATACCAGGTGCTGTAAGCTTTTGCCTTTTCTTCACTACTTATTTAAAATGCTGGCTTTTAGAAAGACGTGTTTTACCGCTCTATTTATTACAATCATTTAAATGTATTATAGAGTTTTAAGTGTTTTACATGTTTTTTAGGCCATTTTATTACTCTTAACATTTTAAGTGAGTGTGTGTCTTTAAAAAATGGATGGTTGGCCTGCCATGTGACTAGACACATGATAGGAAGCAGGAAGTACAACTGTATAAGAGAGCAGCATGACAAACAAAGGACAGTCACCAAACTGTTGGATTGAGGAGTTGCTAATTTTAGAGCTCACCTTTCCATTCACCACCTGCAAACTTTGGATTACACTTTCTGTGGATTGTATATACACCGGTGGAAACTCACATTGGACTTATCAACACACTGGGATTCTTGGACTGTTTTTAGGGTATGGACAAATAAACTGTATTCTTTTAACAGCGTTTACCTCATTTTATCGTGTTGTTTTAAAGTCTTTTATGTGAACCTTGTAAATAAACCAAATCTATTTAAACCAATCTTCTTTTATGTCTCATTCTTTTAACCACTAGTCATCTCTCACAGTTAAATCTGACCCCATTTTAGTCTTGTAACTCGGCCGATAAGGCCGATTGTTACACTTGGATGGGAGACCGCCTGGGAATACCAGGTGCTGTAAGCTTTTGCCTTTTCTTCACTATTTATATAATATGCTGGCTTTTACGGAGGCTGATCTTTAAATAGCCCACTTTTTGGAGCAGCCCTCGCTTACGGCCATACCGCGCTGAGAGCGCCCGATCTCGTCTGATCTCGGAAGCTAAGCAGCGTCGGGCCTGCTTAGTACTTGGATGGGAGACCGCCTGGGAATACCAGGTGCTGTAAGCTTTTGCCTTTTCTTCACTATTTATATAATATGCTGGCTTTTAGAAAGACGTGTTTTACCGCTCTATTTATTACAATCATTTAAATGTATTATAGAGTTTTAAGTGTTTTACATGTTTTTTAGGCCATTTTATTACTCTTAACATTTTAAGTGAGTGTGTGTCTTTAAAAAATGGATGGTTGGCCTGCCATGTGACTAGACACATGACAGAAAGCAGGAAGTACAACTGTATAAGAGAGCAGCATGACAAACAAAGGACAGTCACCAAACTGTTGGATTGAGGAGTTGCTAATTTTAGAGCTCACCTTTCCATTCACCACCTGCAAACTTTGGATTACACTTTCTGTGGATTGTATATACACCGGTGGACACTCACATTGGACTTATCAACACACTGGGATTCTTGGACTGTTTTTAGGGTATGGACAAATGAACTGTATTCTTTTAACAGCGTTTACCTCGTTTTATCGTGTTGTTTTAAAGTCTTTTATGTGAACCTTGTAAATAAACCAAATCTATTTAAACCAATCTTCTTTTATGTCTCATTCTTTTAACCACTAGTCATCTCTCACAGTTAAATCTGACCCCATTTTAGTCTTGTAACTCGGCTGATAAGGCCGATTGTTACACTTGGATGGGAGACCGCCTGGGAATACCAGGTGCTGTAAGCTTTTGCCTTTTCTTCACTATTTATATAATATGCTGGCTTTTACGGAGGCTGATCTTTAAATGGCCAACTTTTTGGAGCAGCCCTCGCTTACGGCCATACCGCGCTGAGAGCGCCCGATCTCGTCTGATCTCGGAAGCTAAGCAGCGTCGGGCCTGCTTAGTACTTGGATGGGAGACCGCCTGGGAATACCAGGTGCTGTAAGCTTTTGCCTTTTCTTCACTATTTATATAATATGCTGGCTTTTACGGAGGCTGATCTTTAAATAGCCCACTTTTTGGAGCAGCCCTCGCTTACGGCCATACCGTGCTGAGAGCGCCCGATCTCGTCTGATCTCGGAAGCTAAGCAGCGTCGGGCCTGCTTAGTACTTGGGTGGGAGACCGCCTGGGAATACCAGGTGCTGTAAGCTTTTGCCTTTTCTTCACTATTTATATAATATGCTGGCTTTTAGAAAGACGTGTTTTACCGCTCTATTTATTACAATCATTTAAATGTATTATAGAGTTTTAAGTGTTTTACATGTTTTTTAGGCCCTTTTATTACTCTTAACATTTTAAGTGAGTGTGTGTCTTTAAAAAATGGATGGTTGGCCTGCCATGTGACTAGACACATGACAGGAAGCAGGAAGTACAACTGTATAAGAGAGCAGCATGACAAACAAAGGACAGTCACCAAACTGTTGGATTGAGGAGTTGCTAATTTTAGAGCTCACCTTTCCATTCACCACCTGCAAACTTTGGATTACACTTTCTGTGGATTGTATATACACCGGTGGACACTCACATTGGACTTATCAACACACTGGGATTCTTGGACTGTTTTTAGGGTATGGACAAATGAACTGTATTCTTTTAACAGCGTTTACCTCGTTTTATCGTGTTGTTTTAAAGTCTTTTATGTGAACCTTGTAAATAAACCAAATCTATTTAAACCAATCTTCTTTTATGTCTCATTCTTTTAACCACTAGTCATCTCTCACAGTTAAATCTGACCCCATTTTAGTCTTGTAACTCGGCCGATAAGGCCGATTGTTACACTTGGATGGGAGACCGCCTGGGAATACCAGGTGCTGTAAGCTTTTGCCTTTTCTTCACTATTTATATAATATGCTGGCTTTTACGGAGGCTGATCTTTAAATAGCCCACTTTTTGGAGCAGCCCTCGCTTACGGCCATACCGCGCTGAGAGCGCCCGATCTCGTCTGATCTTGGAAGCTAAGCAGCGTCGGGCCTGCTTAGTACTTGGATGGGAGACCGCCTGGGAATACCAGGTGCTGTAAGCTTTTGCCTTTTCTTCACTATTTATATAATATGCTGGCTTTTACGGAGGCTGATCTTTAAATGGCCCACTTTTTGGAGCAACCCTCGCTTACGGCCATACCGCGCTGAGAGCGCCCGATCTCGTCTGATCTCGGAAGCTAAGCAGCGTCGGGCCTGTTTAGTACTTGGATGGGAGACCGCCTGGGAATACCAGGTGCTGTAAGCTTTTGCCTTTTCTTCACTATTTATATAATATGCTGGCTTTTACGGAGGCTGATCTTTAAATGGCCCACTTTTTGGAGCAACCCTCGCTTACGGCCATACCGCGCTGAGAGCGCCCGATCTCGTCTGATCTCGGAAGCTAAGCAGCGTCGGGCCTGTTTAGTACTTGGATGGGAGACCGCCTGGGAATACCAGGTGCTGTAAGCTTTTGCCTTTTCTTCACTATTTATATAATATGCTGGCTTTTACGGAGGCTGATCTTTAAATAGCCCACTTTTTGGAGCAGCCCTCGCTTACGGCCATACTGCGCTGAGAGCGCCCGATCTCGTCTGATCTCGGAAGCTAAGCAGCGTCGGGCCTGCTTAGTACTTGGATGGGAGACCGCCTGGGAATACCAGGTGCTGTAAGCTTTTGCCTTTTCTTCACTACTTATTTAAAATGCTGGCTTTTAGAAAGACGTGTTTTACCGCTCTATTTATTACAATCATTTAAATGTATTATAGAGTTTTAAGTGTTTTACATGTTTTTAAGGCTATTTTATTACTCTTAACATTTTAAGTGAGTGTGTGTCTTTAAAAAATGGATGGTTGGCCTGCCATGTGACTAGACACATGATAGGAAGCAGGAAGTACAACTGTATAAGAGAGCAGCATGACAAACAAAGGACAGTCACCAAACTGTTGGATTGAGGAGTTGCTAATTTTAGAGCTCACCTTTCCATTCACCACCTGCAAAGTTTGGATTACACTTTCTGTGGATTGTATATACACCGGTGGAAACTCACATTGGACTTATCAACACACTGGGATTCTTGGACTGTTTTTAGGGTATGGACAAATAAACTGTATTCTTTTAACAGCGTTTACCTCATTTTATCGTGTTGTTTTAAAGTCTTTTATGTGAACCTTGTAAATAAACCAAATCTATTTAAACCAATCTTCTTTTATGTCTCATTCTTTTAACCACTAGTCATCTCTCACAGTTAAATCTGACCCCATTTTAGTCTTGTAACTCGGCCGATAAGGCCGATTGTTACACTTGGATGGGAGACCGCCTGGGAATACCAGGTGCTGTAAGCTTTTGCCTTTTCTTCACTATTTATATAATATGCTGGCTTTTACGGAGGCTGATCTTTAAATGGCCCACTTTTTGGAGCAACCCTTGCTTACGGCCATACCGCGCTGAGAGCGCCCGATCTCGTCTGATCTCGGAAGCTAAGCAGCTTCGGGCCTGTTTAGTACTTGGATGGGAGACCGCCTGGGAATACCAGGTGCTGTAAGCTTTTGCCTTTTCTTCACTATTTATATAATATGCTGGCTTTTAGAAAGACGTGTTTTACCGCTCTATTTATTACAATCATTTAAATGTATTATAGAGTTTTAAGTGTTTTACATGTTTTTTAGGCCCTTTTATTACTCTTAACATTTTAAGTGAGTGTGTGTCTTTAAAAAATGGATGGTTGGCCTGCCATGTGACTAGACACATGACAGGAAGCAGGAAGTACAACTGTATAAGAGAGCAGCATGACAAACAAAGGACAGTCACCAAACTGTTGGATTGAGGAGTTGCTAATTTTAGAGCTCACCTTTCCATTCACCACCTGCAAACTTTGGATTACACTTTCTGTGGATTGTATATACACCGGTGGACACTCACATTGGACTTATCAACACACTGGGATTCTTGGACTGTTTTTAGGGTATGGACAAATGAACTGTATTCTTTTAACAGCGTTTACCTCGTTTTATCGTGTTGTTTTAAAGTCTTTTATGTGAACCTTGTAAATAAACCAAATCTATTTAAACCAATCTTCTTTTATGTCTCATTCTTTTAACCACTAGTCATCTCTCACAGTTAAATCTGACCCCATTTTAGTCTTGCAACTCGGCCGATAAGGCCGATTGTTACACTTGGATGGGAGACCGCCTGGGAATACCAGGTGCTGTAAGCTTTTGCCTTTTCTTCACTATTTATATAATATGCTGGCTTTTACGGAGGCTGATCTTTAAATAGCCCACTTTTTGGAGCAGCCCTCGCTTACGGCCATACCGCGCTGAGAGCGCCCGATCTCGTCTGATCTCGGAAGCTAAGCAGCGTCGGGCCTGCTTAGTACTTGGATGGGAGACCGCCTGGGAATACCAGGTGCTGTAAGCTTTTGCCTTTTCTTCACTATTTATATAATATGCTGGCTTTTACGGAGGCTGATCTTTAAATGGCCCACTTTTTGGAGCAGCCCTCGCTTACGGCCATACTGCGCTGAGAGCGCCCGATCTCGTCTGATCTCGGAAGCTAAGCAGCGTCGGGCCTGCTTAGTACTTGGATGGGAGACCGCCTGGGAATACCAGGTGCTGTAAGCTTTTGCCTTTTCTTCACTATTTATATAATATGCTGGCTTTTACGGAGGCTGATCTTTAAATGGCCCACTTTTTGGAGCAGCCCTCGCTTACAGCCATACCGCGCTGAGAGCGCCCGATCTCGTCTGATCTCGGAAGCTAAACAGCGTCGGGCCTGTTTAGTACTTGGATGGGAGACCGCCTGGGAATACCAGGTGCTGTAAGCTTTTGTCTTTTCTTCACTATTTATATAATATGCTGGCTTTTACGGAGGCTGATCTTTAAATAGCCCACTTTTTGGAGCAGCCCTGGCTTACGGCCATACCGCGCTGAGAGCGCCCGATCTCGTCTGATCTCGGAAGCTAAGCAGCGTCGGGCCTGCTTAGTACTTGGATGGGAGACCGCCTGGGAATACCAGGTGCTGTAAGCTTTTGTCTTTTCTTCACTATTTATATAATATGCTGGCTTTTAGAAAGACGTGTTTTACCGCTCTATTTATTACAATCATTTAAATGTATTATAGAGTTTTAAGTGTTTTACATGTTTTTTAGGCCATTTTATTACTCTTAACATTTTAAGTGAGTGTGTGTCTTTAAAAAATGGATGGTTGGCCTGCCATGTGACTAGACACATGACAGGAAGCAGGAAGTACAACTGTATAAGAGAGCAGCATGACAAACAAAGGACAGTCACCAAACTGTTGGATTGAGGAGTTGCTAATTTTAGAGCTCACCTTTCCATTCACCACCTGCAAACTTTGGATTACACTTTCTGTGGATTGTATATACACCGGTGGACACTCACATTGGACTTATCAACACACTGGGATTCTTGGACTGTTTTTAGGGTATGGACAAATGAACTGTATTCTTTTAACAGCGTTTACCTCATTTTATCGTGTTGTTTTAAAGTCTTTTATGTGAACCTTGTAAATAAACCAAATCTATTTGAACCAATCTTCTTTTATGTCTCATTCTTTTAACCACTAGTCATCTCTCACAGTTAAATCTGACCCCATTTTAGTCTTGTAACTCGGCCGATAAGGCCGATTGTTACACTTGGATGGGAGACCGCCTGGGAATACCAGGTGCTGTAAGCTTTTGCCTTTTCTTCACTATTTATATAATATGCTGGCTTTTACGGAGGCTGATCTTTAAATAGCCCACTTTTTGGAGCAGCCCTCGCTTACGGCCATACCGCGCTGAGAGCGCCCGATCTCGTCTGATCTCGGAAGCTAAGCAGCGTCGGGCCTGCTTAGTACTTGGATGGGAGACCGCCTGGGAATACCAGGTGCTGTAAGCTTTTGCCTTTTCTTCACTATTTATATAATATGCTGGCTTTTACGGAGGCTGATCTTTAAATGGCCCACTTTTTGGAGCAGCCCTCGCTTACGGCCATACTGCGCTGAGAGCGCCCGATCTCGTCTGATCTCGGAAGCTAAGCAGCGTCGGGCCTGCTTAGTACTTGGATGGGAGACCGCCTGGGAATACCAGGTGCTGTAAGCTTTTGCCTTTTCTTCACTATTTATATAATATGCTGGCTTTTACGGAGGCTGATCTTTAAATAGCCCACTTTTTGGAGCAGCCCTCGCTTACGGCCATACTGCGCTGAGAGCGCCCGATCTCGTCTGATCTCGGAAGCTAAGCAGCGACGGGCCTGCTTAGTACTTGGATGGGAGACCGCCTGGGAATACCAGGTGCTGTAAGCTTTTGCCTTTTCTTCACTATTTATATAATATGCTGGCTTTTAGAAAGACGTGTTTTACCGCTCTATTTATTACAATCATTTAAATGTATTATAGAGTTTTAAGTGTTTTACATGTTTTTTTAGGCCATTTTATTACTCTTAACATTTTAAGTGAGTGTGTGTCTTTAAAAAATGGATGGTTGGCCTGCCATGTGACTAGACACATGACAGAAAGCAGGAAGTACAACTGTATAAGAGAGCAGCATGACAAACAAAGGACAGTCACCAAACTGTTGGATTGAGGAGTTGCTAATTTTAGAGCTCACCTTTCCATTCACCACCTACAAACTTTGGATTACACTTTCTGTGGATTGTATATACACCGGTGGACACTCACATTGGACTTATCAACACACTGGGATTCTTGGACTGTTTTTAGGGTATGGACAAATGAACTGTATTCTTTTAACAGCGTTTACCTCGTTTTATCGTGTTGTTTTAAAGTCTTTTATGTGAACCTTGTAAATAAACCAAATCTATTTAAACCAATCTTCTTTTATGTCTCATTCTTTTAACCACTAGTCATCTCTCACAGTTAAATCTGACCCCATTTAAGTCTTGTAACTCGGCTGATAAGGCCGATTGTTACACTTGGATGGGAGACCGCCTGGGAATACCAGGTGCTGTAAGCTTTTGCCTTTTCTTCACTATTTATATAATATGCTGGCTTTTACGGAGGCTGATCTGTAAATGGCCCACTTTTTGGAGCAGCCCTCGCTTACGGCCATACCGCGCTGAGAGCGCCCGATCTCGTCTGATCTCGGAAGCTAAACAGCGTCGGGCCTGTTTAGTACTTGGATGGGAGACCGCCTGGGAATACCAGGTGCTGTAAGCTTTTGTCTTTTCTTCACTATTTATATAATATGCTGGCTTTTACGGAGGCTGATCTTTAAATAGCCCACTTTTTGGAGCAGCCCTGGCTTACGGCCATACCGCGCTGAGAGCGCCCGATCTCGTCTGATCTCGGAAGCTAAGCAGCGTCGGGCCTGCTTAGTACTTGGATGGGAGACCGCCTGGGAATACCAGGTGCTGTAAGCTTTTGTCTTTTCTTCACTATTTATATAATATGCTGGCTTTTAGAAAGACGTGTTTTACCGCTCTATTTATTACAATCATTTAAATGTATTATAGAGTTTTAAGTGTTTTACATGTTTTTTAGGCCATTTTATTACTCTTAACATTTTAAGTGAGTGTGTGTCTTTAAAAAATGGATGGTTGGCCTGCCATGTGACTAGACACATGACAGGAAGCAGGAAGTACAACTGTATAAGAGAGCAGCATGACAAACAAAGGACAGTCACCAAACTGTTGGATTGAGGAGTTGCTAATTTTAGAGCTCACCTTTCCATTCACCACCTGCAAACTTTGGATTACACTTTCTGTGGATTGTATATACACCGGTGGACACTCACATTGGACTTATCAACACACTGGGATTCTTGGACTGTTTTTAGGGTACAGATCTGGCCATTTAAAATGCGCGCGGGAAGTAAAGTGGTCTCGCGTGACGCCGGTGTATTCCAAGGGAACACGGAAAATACAATGACATAGGAAAGACATGATCAGTAGGGGGCAGTCATGTAAAGCACTGAACTGAAGCGGCAGCAAACATCGCTCTAAGCCCGAATGACTCGTTTGTACG